>NC_056735.1:61907364-61985388 GCF_019279795.1 Protopterus annectens
TCGCCTGCAAACTTGGTGAGCCATAGTCCTCCCACGTTTGCCTGTACCTCGGAAAAGTATATACCGAACAAGAGTGGTCCCAAGACAGAACCCTGTGGGACGCCACTTGTGACCGGTTTTGAGTCTGACATAGCTCCAGCAACTCTCACTCTGTGGGTTCTGTCTTTGAGCCAGTTTGCGACCCATCTTGTGACATAGGGGTTTATATTTAAGCTGGATAGCTTATCTATGATGCCCAAGTGGGGTATTGTGTCAAATGCCTTTGCAAGGTCCAGATAGGCTGTGTGGACTACCTTCCCTTCATCTATGGCTTTGGTGACTGTTTTGAAGAAGTAAACCAGGTTCAAAAGGCAGGATCTGCCCTTGACAAAGCCGAACTGGGTAGGATCTAGTGTCTGTAGGTCCCCAATGTCTTGGTTTATGAGCTCCATCATGATCCTCTCCATAGCCTTGCAGACTAAGCTAGTCAGGCTTATGGGGTGATAGTTTCCATGGTCCGTAGAGGCTCCACCTTTGTGGAGTGGGACCACTGTTGCTGTACGCCATTCTGTGGGCACATATCCTGTAGTGAGGCTGAGATTGTATAGCTGTTTTATTTGAGGGATTAGTTCCTCTTGGAGTTCATGTAGGACGCAACCCGGGATGCCATCTGGTCCCATAGAAGCAGTGTTTTTTGCTTTGGAGAGGGCAGCCTTCACCTGAGCATCAGAGATGTTTGGGAGGCAGCCCTCTGCCGGGATAGATACTTGCTCTTTTGGGGGGGGGGGGGAGTTTGCACTGAACCTGTCTGCCAGGATATTGGTGATGTCTGTGGGTTCAGTGTATTTTTTGTCATTTAGAATCAACTCAGAACAAGTCTGGAAGTTGCATCCCAGGTTCCTAACATAACTGAAAAAAGCCTTATGATTGTCTTTGATGTCCTGTGCAATTTTTCTCTCGAAGCTGGCCTTGGAGGATTTTATGAGGGATCGTTATTTTTTGCTAGTACTGATCAGAGATGCCTACCCTGTTAGGGATTTTGCTCTATCATGTAGTAGCTTCCTCCTTCTGTTGTGCAGTTTATTTATGGCAGGAGTCCACCAGACTGGACACCTGCCTTTGGATGATTGGGTCTTGGTTTTGTTTGGGATAGCATGATCCATGCATTACTGGAGATGTTCGTAGAATGCGTTTAAAAAGGATTCGGCAGTTTGGGCCGTAGTTTCCACTGGCCCTGGGCCTTGAAGGATTCCACTTCGGTTTTGAGAAGTGAGAAGTTTGCTTTTGAGAAGTTTTTCACTGTGGTTTTCTGGGCTGGGGGTGGGGTCGGGATGTGGACATCCAGTGAAATTAATTTATGGTCTGATCTTACAAATGAGAGCTATACTTCTGGTGTGGAGCATAGAGTCCCCATGTTGGTAATGATCAGGTCTAGTATGTTGTCCCCTCTTGTGGGAGTGGTGACTAGTTGTTCCATAGCATTTGAGTTTATAATTTCCAGGAACCTTTGGGCTAAGGTGCTGGGGCTTGAGTAGTGCTCCCAGTCAATGTTTGGGTAGTTGAAGTCACCCAATATAATGGTGTTCTGAGAGATCTTCATGTTCTCCAATGTTTTCAGGAAAGCCGAGTGGGATTCCTGACTTTGAGAGGGTGGTCTGTAGGATGCTATAAACTGAAAAGCAGTCTTGCCCACTGTTAGTTGCACATAGATGGTCTCCGATACTTTGTGCAATGCCACTAACCTGGAGGTGTGAATATCCTTGATAAATATGGAAACTCCTCCTTTTGTGGTTCGGTCCGGGTTTTGCGCCGAAAAGCATGATATGAGGTATAGCCTGGTAGTGCTGGGGTGCTCTCTGGAGCCTTGAACCAGGTTTCTGTCACTGCACAAACATCGATGTTCTCCATACTGAGGAGAGCTTCGAGTGCGTGCATCTTGAGGTTAAGACATCTGGCATTAAGCAGCCTTACCCTTAGTTTCTTGTTCCTTGTGCTGTCTATGGGGGTGGGTTTGACTTTTGAGCCTTGCCTAAAAAAGGCACTATGGGGGTGGCAAGAGCCTTTGCCAATATCCAAAAGCCCAGTGGTGACAGGTGCAAGCCGTCCCTAGCAAAGCAATGTGGCTTGTCGAGCATGTCATCCCAGGCTGACAGACACCAGATCCCCTTTGAATGACCCCAAAATTTTAGCCAATTGTTAAAATCGATCATTTTGTCTTTGTACTGTGGCATCATTCTATGTGAGGGTAAGATGCTGCTCAAGGTCAGGGTCATACCAGCCTGGGCTACATGATCAGAGAGCTCCTCTGTGTCTCTTTTCATGTAGTCCAGGGAGGTATGTCTCAGGTCATTCACACCAGCATGTACAATGACTGAGTCATATTTGTATTTGCTTTGGAGGGACCTGAGTGCTTGCGTTATGTGGCGGATCCTAGCACCCGACAGGCAGCTCACCGTGACCTTCTCTTTATTCAGCCTGGTGAGCGGGACGTCACTGTGTCTGACAATAGAGTCACCTATTACAAGAGTATCAGGTGTGTTATTCAGCCTTAAGAGCTGTGGCTGCTTGGCACACTGACTTTGTGGGCTATGTGTTGTGCGTGTTTTGTTTTGAGGTAGCGTTTGCTTGGATGTCTGCTTTGGAGGTCTCTGTTGCTTAGGTAGATTTTTATTTAGAGCCTCCAAGTATGTTTTTGTGTATTTATGTGTTTGGTTGCTGATGTGGTGGGACTATGTGATACTGGAATTGTGTTGTGTGAGGTTACCTTCTCCTCCTGACTGGTTACACCAGTTTTGAGATGAGAGAGCTCAGCCTCCAGTTTGGCTAAATAGTTGCATCTCTCACATATATTTGAACCTGTTTGGAGGAGGAGAGGGTTGTCCGTGTACATGAGACAGTTGTAACATTGCCTCAAAATTCCCATATTCACCAGCTGGACTGGAGAGGAAACCATTGACTGACCTTTGGACATGCTAGAGTAATATAGGAAAACTGAATTTAAGACGGACCAATAGAGGACAGGGTAATCGTAGAGAGTATAAGAGTAAGTAGTGCTTATGGTTTAATAGTGCTAACTTGTAGGATTACTTAATTGGACCAGAGAAAGGCCTTAGAATGAGAATATGGTGCTTAAATTGAGAGATAGAGCAGTTCTAAGGGAAAAAAGTGAAGAGCAGACTTTGCTGAGCCAGGAATAGTTTAAACCCAATTAGGTGGCACTGCCCACTGTTGCGCTATGCACAAAAACACGCAAAACCGCACAAAAGAGGGTTTTAAGAGAGGAAGATGAAGGAGTTTGGAATTGACCCAAAATGGCCAATAAAACTACAGTTTCAAGTCAGTAACCACTCCCACAGGGGCAGGCAGGCTGCTCAATGTTTTTCACTGCCACTGATCAACAGAGAGACTTCCCTTTAGCCCAAGCAAAAAATGGCCTCCAAGAAACGTACAAACAGTTTAAGAACAGCAAGCCTGTAACTGAACTTTTTTAAATCTCAGAAAAGTGGGGAAAAATCAAGATTTTTTTGTTTTTTTGTTTTTTTCAGAGATAGCAGATGTTCACAAGTTATAACAGTGCAGTAAATGACCCCACACAAGAGTGCTAGGCCAAAGACAGATAAAATGCAAGTTTTGAGAAAAAAACGATTTTAAAAATAAGTGCAAACAGGAAATTCAGTAAACAGCTCTAGGTTGTGCTCTAAATACAGTTACTAATGCAGAAATCAAGTTTAACAAGCCAGAAAATGCTCAAAATAGGCAGCTATGCAGAAAAACTTAGCAAATAAACAGAGGAAAAATACTTAAAATCTCAAAAGTGGCTCCTTTCTTATCTCAGCATTTTCTCCTCTTGGTGGGTGCTTCACCAACAGCCAACAAGCCTGAAAAGATGCCAAAACCATGAGGCAACCAGGTTTTAAGAGAGGAAGATGAAGGAGTTTGGAATTGACCCAAAATGGCCAATAAAACTACAGTTTCAAGTCAGTAACCACTCCCACAGGGGCAGGCAGGCTGCTCAATGTTTTTCACTGCCACTGATCAACAGATCATCAAGAGGAAAAATACTTAAAATCTCAAAAGTGCATCATTACTATTATTGTGTTGTACTGTATGCTGTATATACGTACTGTGTATTTTATGTCTGTATCTGTATTTAATAATGTATTTTTTTCATATCTCATATACTACTGTATACAGATTTACTCCCTGGGCCTCCGCTATCAATGTTCAACTCTTCCCAGATGGACATTTTCCCAGTAAACATATGTTAAATAAATAAAAAAAAAATACATAATAAATGACTACTTATTACCTAGGAAATACCCTCTACCACTTATCACCAAAACAAGGAAAGTTCAGAACACCGAAATGCACCATATTCAAAATCTCGGTGTTACGTGATTATGATTTAGCGCTTTTGGTGTTCCGCTGTGCCTGAGTATGCATGTGTAAGTGTATTTGTGAGGGGTACTTCTGTTTGTAAGTGTGTGTTGTGACTGTGGTGTGTGTGTGTGTCTTTGTGTGACAGACTGTAGTGTGTGGGTGTAAGTTTGTCTTGTGTGTCTGTTTGTTCAATCTCCGAGTTATAATATTACAGTGGTGTGGGTGTGGGGTGCAGGGGGGCTTGCCCCTGCCTATTTGTAGTGTAGGGTGATGTGGTTGGTTGCTTGTGGCAGTTCTGTATGTATTTCTGTATGTTTTTGATGTGTGTACTATACTTACGTGGTTGTCTGTGTTATGGGGTTTCATTGTTTAGGTCTCTGTGTTTGCATCTTCGATGTAAGTTTTCGTTGTTCTGAAGTAGACACACACGCATATATATATATATATATATATATATATATATATATATATATATATAAAAACACATATATACAGATGTAAGATTATAGGAGATTACTAGGCTACTGGCTACGGAGCGCTTACGACCCTATCCAATAATTTTTCCTGAAAACAAAACTCCATTCAACACCAGTTCCCCCGGCCAATGAAGGATATGGCTTCAACCCCAAGGACAAAAAGCTGGTTTTCCATCCACTTATGAAGGTTGGACTTGAAGCGTGTCATCGAGGTACTATGTTTGATGTGTCTGGGAATTGTATTCCAGACATGGTGCAGCCTCAGTGAGATATATCACATATTACAATTTGGACTTTTGATACGGTAATGCGCATTCAGTTACACCAACAGATATGGAGCATCTCTGCTAGGGCAGGCACTCAGATTGCCTTGTAAGCAAGACACACATCACCTCTGAGAAATTTGTATGTTGCTGAGTGAAATGATTCTTATCTAAGGCCATCCACTCAGTTTCTGAGGTACTTATGTGACCTTGTCATTTGGTGCAGGTAAACTATAGAGGCAACAAATGGTTCCTTATCAATAATTAATGGCCTAATCAAACAGGACTACAGACATGTAATAACCTCCTTTTTTTGGATGCAATACCTACAATTATGAGCTGAACCAAATACAAGGCGTTTCATTAGTACAGCTGCTCCCTGACGGTCAGATATGAAATTGTTGTGAACCTGAATACCCAGATCTCTCAACACAGGTTGAGGTCTTAGGGTTTGCCACTGATGTAGCGGTATTCAGTAGGGACCATGTTTTTTAGGAATGGTATGCTAATAGAGGTTTCTATCATTTAGCTAAACGCGATTATTTTGGCACCAGTCATTTCTGGCTGTGAGACCCTCTTTCAGTTTATTAACAAAATTGGGTGAGTCACTCACAGTGCCCATTTGACATTTGTTCACAAAACTGAACAGCCGACGCCATTTAGTCATAGCCTGGAATTATGACAAGGAGGTAGAAAGCAGTATACATCCCAATAAATATTACTGCAGAACAACAATAGTGGCAGTTCTTCTGTCATTGGCGTCGGAACCTTTTCCCACCGTTTTTGTCCTATGGTTGAGCCACTTTTTGATCCACCTGATCAGACCATTCTTTCATCCTAATTTTGTTAGCTTTTAACTGGTGCCATACTATGGGATTATGTCAAAGGCCTTGGCCAAGTCAACTGCATGCTGTATATACTCACTTTGCCTCATCCAGGTCCTTGGTGAAATGTCTCAAAGAAGAAACCCGGTTCAACTGGCAAGATCTGCCCTTAACAAATCCAAATTGTGTGTGGTCAAGTGTTAGGAGATTGCTTATGTCCTTGTTCATGACATCCTGATTAATATGGACAATGACTTTACATATCATACTTCTCCTGGTTATGTTGCAATATTGTATAGGGTCAGTAGCGGCACCATCTTTCTGCGAAGGGGTGACAGTGGCAACTCTTACACGCTGCTGGAATTAAACCTGTATTTTGTCTGCGATTGAAATGGGTGCTCAGTGGTGAGTCTAGTTCTGGCTGGAGATGGTTAAAAATGTGTCATGGGATACCATCAGGTCTCAAGGAAGTTGTGTTTTTTTACGTGGATAGCCCAGTTCACACTACATTGATTCAAATGTGAGGCATGGAAATTGAATCATGCATGTCTAATGGTCCTTTGGGTGTCGATGGGGGTTTAATGCTTGTACTCAACCAATCCACTTTCCGGTTGTCTACATTAACACGATCAGTATGAGTGGTGCTGTTAAGTACTACTTGTGAACAAACCTTGTGTTTTCCATGGAGTGCCAATGATGAAACTGAAGAAGGCTTAGTGCTTTCCCTTATTTTATGTTATTTTATATTCATAATTGGTACTGCAGTTCATCACTAGTCATCTCATTTGCTTGTTGAGCCTAAAGATGCATTTTTTCCTAATTTGGCAGTTCCTCCTATTTCCACATGGAGAACAGTTGCTTCCTTTTGTTGTAAAGCCATTTCATAGAAGATGTCCACCAGACAAGTTCCTTTTACTTGAGGAACAGGTTTTGCATCTTTTTTTATGAATGACTCCATGCACTTGTACAGGTTGATGTAAACTACATTGACGTACTCTGTTAAGCCATTCATACCATCCCTTAGTAGGTTATATTCATCTTTTGATATTTTTTTAGGCCTGTTATAGCTGTGGTTTGTACTACAGAAAATTTCAATGAGACAGACTGATCATCTGCGATCAAAGGACAGGAACATTCTATGTGAGTGGCACCTCAATTGCCCATGTTGGTGATAACCCTGTCCACAATCTTATCTAACTTTGTGGTTGATGACACCAGCTGGTCTACTTTGTTAGAACTGATGGACAAGGAATCAGTGTGTAATTGAATTACTGAAGGAGTACTCCATCCAGTCTCTGGTGAGGTTGTTGAAGTCACCAAGGCTTACAGTGTTTGGTCATACCATGATGGAGTCAACTAGGTCATTTATGAGGAGTGGGTGTCGAGAGTCATGCAGTAGGGTCTATAGAGGCCTGTAACTTGAATGTGTGTATAGCCAACTGTCAGTTGCACCTGGAATATTTCCAGCCCGTCATGCAGGCAAACCATTATGGAGGTGTGGCTGTCCTTAATGTAGAAAGAGACTCCACTGCCTGTACTCCATCTTACCTACTTTTGCCTTTGGAATGTCTGCAATCAAGCATAGTATGGTAAGACAAGGGTGCTCTCCACAGGCCTACACCAAGTTTCATAAGCTCACGAAGGTCTGCAACTTTCGGTGCAAGGAGACCCTCCCATGAGTGCATCTTCCAGTTAAGGATCCTAGAATTAGTCAGCACCAATATCAGTTTACTTTCTCAGAGATATTTTCTGCTATAAGATTAGTCTTAGACACATTGCATAAAAAGGACACAATGGTGGAATGAAGGAAGAGTATTCTCCATGATCAGGAAATCCACACACTCATCTAGATAATCTATATATATTATATGTTATATATACACACACACACACACACACACACACACATATATATATATATCTATATCTATATCTATATATATATATATATATATATATATATATATATATATATATATATATATATATATATATATATATATATATATATATATATATATATATATATATATATATATATATATATATATATATACACACACATATATATTTATCTATAAATACATTGGTAACCTCCTAACTCTGGATCACATCCAGTTCAGATTTGTGAAAGTAAGATCATGCCTCCTGAAGCTGACTGACTTCTGTGAGGCACTCACTAAAGCAATAGACGAGGGTAAGGTGGTTCACAACGCCTATCTTGACCTTGCCAAGATTTCAACCACTATTCCCGTTCTGTAATTATAGCTAAACACACTAAACTAGGTATAAAGCCATACTTCACAAGATGGGTTGCCAACTGGCTCACTGGCAGAAAACACACTGTAAAAGGTGCAGACTCAGAATCTGATTTAAACTAGTCACA
The DNA here is from genome assembly GCF_019279795.1 of Protopterus annectens. Taxonomy (NCBI): domain Eukaryota; kingdom Metazoa; phylum Chordata; order Ceratodontiformes; family Protopteridae; genus Protopterus; species Protopterus annectens. Next base: position 61,915,673 of record NC_056735.1, read on the forward strand.
AGTGGAGTACACACGTTTTGGTCCTGGGACCTCTCCTGTTTGGTATCTACTTCTGTGAAGTACAGGCTAACACATAAGGCCTCTGGCTAATGAAGTTCGCAGATGACTGCAAACTAGGAGCCATAGTCAAGTCACCAAATGATGTGGACATCCAACAGAAGTGCCTCGCTGAGACAGATGCCTCATGTCAGAGCCATGGCCTCCAGCTCAATGCGAAAACGTGCATTGTCATTCCCTTTGGTAAAAACTCTATAGCCATTAACTACCACATTTGTAGCAATCTACTTAACACCAAAGGAGTGATAAGAGACCTTGTGACCCAGGTGAACAGTAGTCTCTACTTTGATAGTCACATCGCTACAGTAGTCAGGAAGTCCATCGACGTGGCACACTTCATCAAAAAAGGGTTTTCATCCAGGAAAAAAGATGTCTTTGTTCAACTCTACTCAACACTCATTAGACCCATTATAGAGTAGACACCCTTTTTGGAGTGTACCTCACAAGACTTCTGCAGCAGCTAGAAAGACCACAGAAGTACCTCATAAAGAAGATTACTGGCCTGAAACAAATGCCCTACACTACACTGACCATCTCCAAAAACTCCATCTTTACTCCATACCATATCACCTACTCTGCGGTGATCTCTGCCTGACATATAAAGGTCTGTCAAATGCAGAGCTGTTGGACATGATACACCTAAAGATATCCCAATCCCTCCGAGCTACACGGTCTAGGGACTTAAACCATGTCACCACAATAAACAGGACATGCTGAAGGTTTAGATTCCTGTCCCAGAGACTTCACATACTCTGGAACAGGCTACCCATCTAAGTCCAGCAAAGGTCTTCATTAGCAATCATCAAGAAAAATCTTGATGAGTGGATGCTAAATAGGAAATACACCACGGGCATCACTTCTGTGTCTGTACTCAACAGTGGCACAGAAAAATAACTTTCCTTAATTACAGCCCAGCTGCCCTGCTCAAGTGGCATAAAGGGATAAATCCCTAACCATGGCTCAGCTCACCTGTGTTTGATTAGTGGCTTGGGTGACAGAGAGCAAAACAGAGGGATGGGAATGCCCATCCTGGGTGTGAGGGTGCTCATTGATGATGCTTCATAAGGTGAGGTTTGGTCAATACAGGAGAGTTATCCTCAAATATAGTCAATGAGCATGGGGATGGGGAAAGGGAAAGCAGGTAGGGAATATAAAAAGAAACTCACCAGGAAGGAAGCATAGATGGCAGAGCTCCCAGGGTACCTTTAGGATCCATGACTGTATCCACAAAATCAAATAAATGGCTTGCACTTCATGGAGAGAGCAAAAATACCTATAGTAAAGATTAAAAGACAGACCAGTTTTGGCCTAAAACAGGCCCCTTTATCAATGTAAAAATAAAACAGAAGGAACTCTCTTTTAAACCATTAAGGCAATGAAAGAACCAATAGGAAGAAACATAATTCATTATATCAGACAGTCACCTAAAGATACAAGAATATATCATCACAATTGAACAGCCCTGTTAGCACCCAAAATAGTAAAATTATAAATGAAAACAATTATAAATACAGACAAAAATGATGCATTAATCAGTGCAAGTTATAAATGTTAAGTAAAATAAAACTCACTGGATACACACGGCACGTAACTCTTTAGAAAAAAATGATAGCGCTTTCGCAGAGTCCTCTCTGCTTCATCAACTATAAATGTTCATCTAAATCTGGTGAAAATAATCCAGCAAGTCTAATTATCCAAGCTTTTTCTTTTCCATTTAATAGCTCATGCCATGTGGTTTTAATACATTTCTGTCCACCCACTCTGTCAATAATCTTCTTGCACGTCTTTCGGCTGTTCCCATTAGGTGTCACCACAGTGGATCATCTGTTTCCATTTCTTCCTGTCCTCTGTATCTTGCTCTGTTACACCACCCACCTGCATGTCCTCTCTCACCACATCCATAAACCTTATCTTAGGCCTTCCTCTTTTCCTGTTACCTGGTAGCTTCATCCTTAGCATCTTTTTCCCAATATACTCAGCATCCCTTCTCAGTACATATCCAAACCAATGTAATCTTGCCTCTCTGGCTTTGTCTCCAAACCTTCCAACCTGGACTGACCCTCTAATATACTTATTCCTAATCCTGTCCACCCTTGTCACACCCAGTGCAAATCTTAACATCTTTAACTCTGCCACATCCAGCTCAAACTCCTGCCTTTTTGTGAATGCCACTGTCTCCAACCCATATGACATAGCTGGTCTCATTACCCCCTTGTAGACCATCCCTTTCACTCTTACTGGTACTCGTCTGTCACAAATCACTCCTGACACTCTTCTCCACCCACTCCATCCTGCCTGTATTCTCTTCTTCACCTCTCTTCCACACTCACCGTTACTCTGAACTATTGATCCCAAGTATTTAAACTCATCCACTTTCGCAACCTCTACGCTTAGCATCATCACCATTCCTCTATCCTCCCTCTCATTCACACACATATATTCTGTCTTCGTCCTGCTGACCTTCATTCCTCTTCTCTCTAGAGCATATCTCCATCTCTCCAGGGTCTCCTCCACCTGTTCCCTACTCTCATTACAGATCACAATGTCATCTGCAAACATCATAGTCCACGGGGACTCCAGTCTGATCTCATCTGTCAACCTGTCCATCATCATTGCAAATAATAAAGGGCTCAGAGCTGATCCTTGATGTAACTCCACCTCCATCTTAAACGCATCCATCACTCCCACTGTAGACCTCACCGCTATCACACTAACCTCGTACATATCCTGTACCACCCTTACATACTTCTCTGACAATCCCGACTTCCTCATACCACAACTCCTCTCTAGGCACCCTGTCATATGCTTTCTCTTAAGTCTACAAAAACACAATGCAACTCCTTCTGGCCTTCTCTGTACTTCTCCATCAACACTGTCAGAGCAAACATCACATCTGTAGTGCTCTTTCCCAGCATGAAATTATACTACTGATCACTAATCATCACGTCCCTTCTTAACATAGCTTCCACTAGTCTTTCCCATAACTTCATGCTGTGACTGATCATTTTAATCCCTCTGTAGTTACTACAGCTCTGCACATCACCCTTATTCTTAAAAATCAGTACCAAAACACTTTTTTCTCCATTCCTCAGGCATCCTCTCTTTTTCCCAGCTTAACTACCTCAACAGCACTCAAGCTCATCTGGCTATGCTTATCAATGATCTTTTGAACTGCACAACTAGTATATACCTATGAACTTATCAACCTAATATATAATTACCAAGTATCTTACAAATGTGCATGCTGCATATAGAATATATATGCAGACAAAAAATTACAGTTGTATACACTTACCATAAATGTAGATGTTCAAGTGTCTTCACTGTTGCAGTCATCACTTTTGGGTAATCCCTGCCAAGGGATAGCCCTTGACCAGCCAGAATACCACAGCTTCAGAATTGGGCATCGATTGCTGTCGGCTCCAGTCTGATGTCAGGTTGTTAGGGGTATAAAGGAAGGCAGCCGACGGCATTACATCAGTTCTTCTTGCCTTAACTTGTCAGGACCCCCAACAGGAGGCATGGATCAGAGTAAAGATACTAACATAACAACATTACCAAAAACACTTATGTCTCTTCCCTAGGAAAGGAGAGGGGAACCAAGAGAATAGACATAAGAAAAGGGTGAAGGAGGGAGGGGAACCTGGACTGCAACAGTGAAGACACTCGAACATCTACATTTATGGTAAGTGTACACAACTGTACTATGTTCTTCATGTTTCACTGTTGCACTCATCACTTTTGGGTAGATTCCCAAAGCTTAGGAGAAAGGGTGGAGGCAGCCCAGATGGCTAAGGATTGGCTAGTATTCCCTGCAGCACCACAGTGGCAAACCCTGCCCTAGACTTGGAGAAGAGAGGCAGATGACAATGTTTAGTAAAGGTGTGGACAAATGTCCATGTGGCCGCCTCCAGAATGTCTCTTGTAGGTACCCCTCTGAGGAAAGCAGCCAAGGTGGAGGCTGCTCTAGTGCAATGGGTTCTAATACCCTTAGGGGTGGGGTGCTTACCATGGTGTTTGTAGCAGAAGTGAATGCAATGTGCTATCCATTTAGAGATGGTTTGTTTGGCAATGGCTTTGCCTTCTGCCTCTGAAGCAAAGCTAACCATCAACTGGTCAGATTTTCTGAAAGGTTTTGTCCTGTCCAGGTAGTACCTGAGTTGTCTGTGCACATCTAGGGAGTGCAGGATCCTTTCCCCCTTGTTTTGAGGGTTGGCGAAAAAGGTGGGTAGGTGAATGGATTGGTTGAGGGCCACAATAGATACCACTTTGGGCCTAAAGGAGGGGTTTGTTTTGAGAGTGACCCTATCAGCATGGAAAATGATGAAAGGCTCGACTGCCATGAGGCCTTGCAGCTTGTAGACTCTTCTGGCTGAGGTAATGGCCAGGAGGAATGCAGTTTTCCAGGAGAGGAATTTTAAGTCTGCTGCAGCAGCTGGTTCTAAAGGGGGAAGGGTGAGCTTCTCCAATATAAAGTTAAGGTCCCAAGCTGGAGTAGCGGGCACATCTGGGAGGCCTTAAGTTATTGGCTCCCCTGAGGAACTGTTTAATCAGGGGGTGTGAAAAATAGGTTGTTCAGTATTATAATGAGCAGATATTGCTGAGGCATGAATCTTAATGGAAGAGAAGGAGAGGCCACTGTTAAGCAGGTCAATTAAGTAGTCCAGAATAAGGGGGAGAGACAGCTGAGACATACTTGTCCCTCTCGTCTGAATCCAGGCACAGAACCTTTTCCATTTGCCTGTATAGGACTTTCTGGTACTAGGGCACCTGGACTCACAAAGCACTTCCAAGACCTGTGTGCTGAGGGGGGGGGCAGACTGGTTCTGATTCAAGCTATAAGCCAGGCACCCAGGTTGAGAGTCTGCAATTGCGGGTGCCAAAATTTCCCTTCCCCTTGAGAAGGTTTGGTATCTGAGGAAGGTGCCAAGGGGGGAGCTGGGATAGGCTGTGTAGCAAGGGGTACCAGTGCTGTCTGAGCCAGTTAGGGGTTATGATGATGGCCCTTGGCTTTTCTTCCCTTAATTTCACCAGTACCTTTTGTAGGAGGGGCAGGGGAGGGAAGGCATAGACTGGGAGGAGTGCCCAGGGGAAGGAGAGGGCATCCACTCTCCAGGCACTGCTCTGATGGTCCCTGGTGCAGAACTTGTTGAGAAGATGGTTGTTTGGAGAGGTGAAGAGGTCGACCTCTGGGGTCTCTCATTTTTGAATTATCTGTGAAAAGATTGACCTGTTGAGGTGCCACTCATGAGGGTCCAGGACTTGTCTGCTCAACTGATCCGCCAGAGTACTGAGTTCACCTTGAAGATGCTGAGCTATCAGGTGCAGACCCATGGATGCTGCTATATACCAGAGGGCCATGGCCTGCCTGCACATTAAGAATAGGTTCCTCCCTGTTTGTTGATGTACCACATCACAGTGGTGTTGTCTGTCTTGATGAGGAGAGTCCCTGGAGTGAGGAGGGGTTTGAAAGTCAACAAGGCCTGCTTGCACTGCCATCATCTCTTTTAGGTTTATGTGTAGGGAGAGTTGCTGGTGGTTCCATAGCCCCTGAATGCATCTGCTGTGCAAGTGAGCCACCCAGGCGTAGTCTGATACATCTGTGGTGAGTGTCTGGGCAGCGGGGGGGGGGGTTGGAAGTGTAAGCCCTTGTTCTTTGAACAGGCTGTGGCCCACCAAAGGAACTCTGCTCTGATGCACGGAATTGTATGTAGTTTATATTCCAGATCCTGTGAGTGTTGACACCAGAGGCTGTTTAGGTACCATTTTTGTTTCCTCATATGCAGTCTGGCAAATGGAATGATAAGGATGCAGGAGGCCATGTATCCCAGGGCTTGCAGGACTTTCCTTGCAGTGAGCTGGGGCCTGGTGGCCTGATGCCTGAAGTAAGTTGGAAGAGACATTTGTTTTTCTGGTGTGAGGTATGCCATCTGAGAGGCTGTGTCCAGACTCGCTTCCAGGAAAATTATTTTCTTGGTGGGTAATAGTTTGGATTCCTTTTCATTGATAGTGTACCCCAGAGAGGTGAACAGGTTTTTTACAAAGGTTAAGTCCTGAATCAAGTTTTCCTGAGTGTCTGTCTGAATGAGGCAGTCATCTAAGTAAGGGAAATTTTGAATGCCTCTTTGCATGCAGTATGCAATGGCTGGTGCCAAACATTTTCTGAGCACTCTGGGAGTAGTAGATAAGCTGAAGGGCAGTGCAGAGAACTGAAAGTGCTGCAAGCCTGCTCTGAAATGGAGGAACTTCATGCATGCATTCCTGATGGGAATATTTAGGTATGCCTCCTTGAGGTCTAGAGTGATCAGCCAAGTGTCCTTGGCAAGCATGGGCAGCAACTGCTGGAGGGTGAGTATTCTGAATTTTGGTATCACCAAAAAGGTGTTGAGGATGGATAAATCCAGAATGGGGCACCAGGTGCCCTCCTTTCTGGGAACTAGGAACAGTCTTGAATAAAAACCTTGGCCTATTTCCTCTGCAAGAACATGTTCCACTGCTCTCATGGAAATCAGGATGGAAATGAGTTTCATTGCCTCTGCTTGCTGATTTGGAGGAAGGTCTGTGTACCCTTTGGAGATGGGTAAGGTGTGGAAGGAGAATTTGTATCCCTGAGAAATTATCTTTAGGACCCATTGGTCGCTGGTTATGGTGCTCCAATTGTTTGAGTACAAGGAGAGCCTTCACCATAGAGGTAGGGCTGGGCAGGCAGGAGTGGCGGGGCCTAGGGATGAGTTATTGGTAGTTTTTGCCAAAGGAGGGTGGCTTAGAATACCCTGATTTGGGGGTAGAGGAGGTTCACTGTTTAGTTCTCCGAGAGGTCTGAGGCTGTCCCCTGGACTTGCTGGTCCGAGACCTGGGCTTGCCCTGTTTAGATGGTGCAGGAAATGTCCAATCTTTGGAAGGGAAGTGTCTGCTGAAATGAGGTGGCTGCACTTGCAGGAAATCTTTAACAGTTTGCATAGCTTTAGCCTTTTCTTCCATCTATTTAAGCACCTCTTCTGCCTTATTACCAAAAAGGTTGTCTTTGTGCAGGGGTGCATCCAGTAATTTAGATTTAACATGGTCAGGTAGGGACTGCTCCCTAAGCCATGCATGTCTCCTAATAACAGATCCTGTGGCTGTTGCTGTGCATGATGCTTCTAGAGCATCAAAACCACAATGTAAGGAATGCTTGGTGACTAGGCAGGCAGAATGCATTAACTCGTGTAAATCCTTAGATTCTGCCAAGGCAGGGAAGGTAGCCACGGTTTTCTTTAGAGTTTCCAAATTGTGCTGCTGATATTTTAACATGTGAAACTGGCAGTTAAGTGCCCTGATAGCAAGGGTAGCAGAAGTATATACCTTTTTGGCCCACCTGTCTAGGGCTCTGCATTCCCTATCCAAGGGTGTAGTGTTTTTAGTAGCAGTAGCTTTAACCCCTGTGGGTCCCTGAGTGACCACCTCTGGGTCAGCAGATGGATTCCTGAAAAGGAATTTATGGGTTCCTGGCAGCCGGGGGAACTGAATCAGGGCTTATGCTAGTCTCAAGGAATACATCATCCACAACTTCTAACACAGGGGGAATGGCTAAAGGCCTGTGTTGAGGGAAATCCAAGAATTCTCTAAGTCGCTTTTTGGATTGAGGGTAGTCCTGGCTTTACCATGCGAAATGTTCCCTGAGGTTATGCAAAGTGTCCCCAAAAGAGAAGTCCTCCAGAGGGGAGGCTGAAGGAATAGAATCCTCTGGATCAGAATCCTCATATGCTGAGAGGGCCTGCATCTCTTCTTCTTTACCAGAAATACCAGATTGCTCAGAATCTGAGTCAGATAAAACTTCAGGTGACACATCCCTTTTCCTTTTGGACGAAGTGGGCTGAGTTCCCCTAATAAGAGATAAAAGGTCGTTAGCCATTTTAAGCATTTGGGCCTATGGCAGAGGTGCAGTAGCTGGAGCCTGCCTTTGCAAGGGTTTCTGAAGGGTAGATCTACTGGCAAAGACTAAAGGACTCGAGTGGCTTGGCCACAGCGGTAGTCGGATGAGAAGACGTTGGTTTGGGCCTAACATCGGTAGAGTGAATGCTTTCCTTGGAAGCTAGTGCCTGCACAGTGGCTCCAGAACCATTCAAGGTAGAGATGACCACTGGATCAATAGATGAAGAAGCAGCATGCCAGACCCCGAAATGGTCTCAGCAGAGGCCTGCGTCAGAATAGTTGCAGACATCAGGGGCTGCAAAAGCACCTCACTGGATGCCAGAGAACTGATGACCATTTTAACAGTAGTGTCATCAGAAGGCCTAGTCCGGTGTGGTCTGTCTCTGTCCCTATCATTGCATTTTTTCAGAAGATTGGCTAACGGATGACTAATGGAAGCCATATCGGAGCCCTTGGGTAAAAGTCCAAAATGCCTGGCTACAATCTTGGCCCAACGACGAATGGTACGCAGGTTAAACAAAGCACACAAATGACAATTAGGAACATCGTGGTCAAGGCCTAGACAAGTGATACAGTAAGAATGAAAAATCTCGGTGCGGTATCTGCTTTCCACAGGCTTGACAATTATTTACTTTCTCTGACATCTGTTAATTCAAGAAAAAAGGATCTCCAGTGGGGTACTTAGCTTTAGAAGTCTTCAATTTTCAAGTCGGTAACGAGGAAAAAGATAGTCGGCCGACCGGCACTCGTGCAAATTGCTTTTGCTTCGGGTTCTGTGGCAAGAAAGACTGATGTAATGGCAGCTGCCCTCCTTTATACCCCTGATGACCTGACGTCAGACTGGAGCCGACAGCAATCGACGCCCAATTCTGAAACCTCTGGTATTTTGGCTGGCCGAGGGCTATCTGGGCAGGGATAACCCAAAAAGTGATGACTGCAACAGTGAAACACAAAGAACATCATCAGTTTCATGATGAATGTATTTCTATAATCAATCTCATTTGAATGTCATTATATCATCATTAGTGTATATACTTCTACTGACCACACCAATTTTCATACTACCATGATTGTGCTACAGATCACTCGGAATTGCACATGCCCTGCATGTCAACACTTACTGCATTGTTTAGCCTTACACAGTTAATATTTTTCCTTTCTGAATAGCCCCTACTATGTTTTATGTCCTGTAAGATTACCAACTGTATACACAAATAACAAGGTACCGGTAAACAAACAGTTAATTTTTTATATTAATAAGTAAAGAAAACAGATGTCCACTGTACTATCCAAGGTGCCAGAAATGAGCCTTAACCTCAGTTTGAAATCATTTAATTTATTTATTCCAATTATTTCTTTATTCATCTGTTTATTTGTTTGTTTACTTATTAATTTCAGTTTGATAACCATGTAAGTGGGTGGCTGACAGACCCTTGTAAGTCACAACCTGAGCTCCATGGTGCAAGACACAAATAGAAAATTGTAAATAGAATAAAGAAATATACTACTTTCTGAAAGAATGTCAAGCAGTTTGGCTAAATGTAGAAGTGGAATTCAAGCAAGACGATAGCTAAAAAATATAGCAAATGGAAATGAGGTCAAACTATAGTACATTCTTGATCACACCTGAAATATTTATATGTGTGTACATATGTAAATGTATAAATATAAATAAGCTGTTTAATAGAGCGGCTATGTCAAGTATAGAAGGATCTCTCAATTTTTATTTTATTTTTTTGTATGATGTGCAATGGTGTTTTTTAAACTGATGTATATGTGTGTATTACAGACGTCTTGCATTGTTGTGATTCATCAGCAAATTGCCTCTTTACAACAAAAATCACACTTGCTTTTACTCTCAGTTGACACTATGGGCCAGATTCAGGAAGCCTCCGTGTAAGAGTTATAACTCTTACACGGAGGCTGCAGTTAAACTGTGTGATGTCAGCATGTCATGCATATGCATGAGGTGCATGAGGCATGCTGAATCACACTAGTAACTCTTACACGGTCCGTGTAAGAGAGTAGGGGGCGTGTCTGTAGGCTAAGCTCTGCAAGTGGACACGCCCCCGGAAGACTAGAATGGCTGAAAGTAAACAGCCACGAGAAAGGCCATGAAAATGTGAATAAACACACTATACAACACATGCCCCGACTGGCCATCAGTGTATAAAGTGAAGAGATGTCATAAAATTAAATTAAAACCTTTTTTTTGTTAAACCCCGTAAATGTTTGCTACTGTGTGCCCGGGTGTGCTACTAGCGCAATCACAGTTAGCAGTCAGTGGAAAAGGATATAAGAACTAAATATGCAAAGTAAGCCAAGAAATAATAGCTTAGCGGTAGAGTAGCCGCCCTAAGAGTAGGCAGGCAGGGTTCGAGCCCCTACAACAACCTTTTTTTTTTTTGTAAATAAGCACTAAAAAGCCCCCTGACAGTATTGTACAAATGTAAATGTATTCCCGTTTGTAAAATGGAATGAAATAGAGCATTTTGAAGTAACATAAGAATAAAAATAGTCAGAAATGTACTGATAGCTAAGCTGCCGTGAGACAGAGTGCCCGTAGCTGAGTAGTGTTCAAAAAGCTGCAAACTGCGTGCCCGTTGCCAAGCAGCGGGTAAACAGGCTGAAACTGTGTGCAATTAGCTGAACATGTGTGTCACTTGCCAATTAAGATTTATCCCAGCACACACCGTTTGCGCGCCGCTTCCACAGGCTAACTGCCAGTGCGCATGCGTTACCTCCGCGCAAACGAGCGCAGACCAGGTTTAAAGTGCTTAAAAGTGCTTTTGGCATGTTTTATTGACAGGTCCTCAACTCATTTCTGTCAGGAAAAGCAAAAATCAGTTGCCAAATTCAAACCCAGGATACCATGCACTAGAGTCAAGGAACTAAACCACCAAGCCATGACAGCAATACCTAGAAATGCAGAAATAGCATATATATGGGATAAAACCCAGAATGGAGCATGAGAAAGCATTTTCCCATCCTTAATTAAATATACTGTAACCTGCAGTAGTCTCAAGAGTACAGCTTCAGAATCTGAGGTAGTCACATGTGAGATGTATCCCCTGTTCAAATGCTGAATCATGACAGAAGTGAGGCTGTTGGAAAGTGTTTGAATCACCACAGGTCTAATATGTGAACAAAGCCTAGAAGTACCAACCTGAACTGTGAAGTTGCAGAATGTGTGAGAGTGACAGAAAGGCTCATGTATGAATAAATAAAGTAGTAATAACCCCTGAATATATAAGCCTCAGTGTGTTTTTACAGAACTAAATGCATGTGGGAAGTACAAATTAACATCCCAAACTGATTTGAGTGTGTCTGAATGTGAATGTCTAGCTCAAAATCTGTATATGGTGATAACAGTAAACAATTTGCAGATAGAATGAATGATTATCTGACAGACTAAACAGCCATAGTTGTCCCCTGTCCTGTCATCAAAGTGTAGCAGGATGATGTATCTGATCAAATTCAAAATAAGTAGGATAGTGATGTATGTGTAACAGGTGTAGCATGGCAGTCAAATAAAGATTATTTTGAAACATCAGCCTCAACTTAATTGTGTACCTATGATAAATGTGAATCAATGTGTAACATATGAATGTGTCATCACTTTCTATCCCCACCCAACCCTATAATTCCATATAACAACATCCACTAAATAATGGTATGTGAACATTTCATTAATCATGGACATTTGTCCGTTTCAAACATATATGCATGTCTGTTCGTGCATGTGCCCTGTTCATACCTGCAAATCTGATGGCCTGTTGCCATTAATCAACCCTGCATGTCGTTTGACTGTGTTTTGCTGTTCAAATAATGCATGTGATATTGATATGCCCCTTGTTCAATGGTGTTCATATCTGGGTGTTTGTTTGATGGGAATACCAATGCATGCTGTTACAACTAATCTGAATGGAATAAAATGCCACTAACCCAAACTAACATAACTACTCACAAACCTAGAACGCTTGGGAAGGCAGGTCCCAGCGGACCCACCTCTCCCACCTCAGCTGGCGACTGCACCTGGCACTAGTGCCCAGGCCGGACCCCCCTCCGATGGCCCTGTGCCACCTTCGGGTGGAAGCGCTGCAGGGGATGGGGCCGTCCCCCCTCTGCAAGTGTGGCCAGAGGGGTTCGTCCACTCACCCTCCGCGGTGTCCGGTCTGTGGTGCGTAGGGAGATCCAAGACACTGTTCTTGGACCCCTACGCCAGCTTGAGGCTCGTGTGGCACAGCTAACGGCCCTGGCCGTTGCCCCGCCTACACAGCCCCCAGCACAGCCCCGTCCTGGGCTGTGAAGGAACAGTGGCAACTGCCTATGGGTGGGGATATCAGTTCCACTGTTGCCATCTGTGGGCTCGTGCATCTCGGATATCCCAACCTCCGTCCCCGTCAATTGTGTAACCCCCCCACGTGTGTCATACACCGTCCCTGTATGCGTCTTGTCTGTCTTGTCTGTTAACCTACCCAACCTACCTCCCCAGCTTTACCGACTTCCTTCACCTGTCATACCACTCTCACCTGTAAAAAAAAAAAAGGGCACTCTGTCCCACAGGAAAATTACGCCCCATACATAGCTGTCCATGTCGCAGACATGTCCGCTGGACATCTAAACTGTTAATTACAATTGGCTGTACAACAAATATTAATGTTGTCCTGACACCTCTCTCAGAGGTGGAAGGTTTCAAATGTCTCACCAAAATACATAGAAATATACAGCTGTTGCTGCAAAAGACATGGGCATCTATGGGCCTTACCTACACCCTTCCTGCAAATCCCACGCTTCTTTCCCTACTGTCTTACCCTCTTTGTGACCCCTTTTTCACCACTTTCCTGTCACCCCTTTTTCTTTTCTTTCAAAGAAAATAGCTGGTGCGCTTGTGTTAGCGGAGCTCACCGCCAGTGCGCATGCGTGAGCTCCGCGCAATAGAGCGCAGACCTGGTTTAAAGTGCTTAAAAGTGCCTTTATGGCACTTTGATTGACAGGTCCTGTACTCAGTTTGAAAGTTTACTAAGAAAAATAAATTCCCACTGTCAGTCTCGAACCCAGGACCTTGGTAACATTAGTCTGTATGACCTACCACTAAGCCCTGCCTGCTTTACAAGAACACAGTGCTAAAATAAATATAACATGTAATAGTAGGAATCAGTATAAAGGCAATATAGGAGATGTACTATCCAAAGCATGTCAGGTAGAGTTGTAATGGCCAAATTACTGGATTCCCATACTAGTTCAGTGTGAACAGAAACAGCATTGCTACCTGTTAGCTTGTACATAATAATGTAAGGTAATGTACATATGTGAAGGTATGTATATCTACACATACATTTATATAAATATATATTAATACATATGAAATATAATCGTAGGTCTCAGTAGCCATACACACTCACTACAGGAAAAAGTTAACATAATTGCTGCAACCTGAATCTGCAACACAGCCTGACCCCTGTGTGACCTACTTACCCTTCTAACTGCTTACAGGTGGCCTCAGCACTTTGATTGACAGGTCCTGTACTCATTTGGAAAGTTTGCAAAGTAAAAAATTCCCACTGTCAGTCTCGAAACCAGGACCTAGGTAACATTAGTCTGTTTGACCTACCACTAAGCCATGCCTGCTTTGGAAGAACACACTGCTAAAATAAATATAACATGTAATAGTAGGAATCAGTATAAAGGTAATATAGGAGATGTACTATCCAAAGCATGTTTGGTAGAGTTTTAATGGCCAAATTACTGGATTCCCATACTAGTTCAGTGTGAGCAGAAACAGCCCTGCTACCTGTTAGCTTGTACATAATAATGTAAGGTAATGTACATATGTGAAGGTATGTATATCTACACATACATATATATAAATATATATTAATACATATGAAATATAGTTGTAGGTCTCAGTAGCCATACACACTCACTACAGGAAACAGTGAAGATATATGCAGCAACCAGAATCTGCAACACAGCCTGGCTCCTGTGAGACCTACTAAGCCCTTTAACTGCTTAAAGGTGCCTCCAGCACTGTGATTGATAGGCCCTATACTCAACTCAAAAGCAGAATATGAGCATACTAGTAGGCCCTACCACAAGACCATTGTAACACTAGTCTGTATGACCTACCACTAAGCCATGACTCTCATACAGGAATATAGTGCTAAATAAGTGGAACATGTAATAGTAGGAATGAAGATAAAGGCAATATAGTATGTCTACTACCCAAAGCATGTCAGGCAGACTTTTATAGTCCCAATTACTGGATTCCCATACTAGAGTAGTGTTAACGGAAACAGCCCTGCTAATTGTTAGCTTGTACCCAATAATGTCAGCTAATGTACATATATGAAAGTATGTATATGTACACAGATATATATATATATATATATATATTTATATAGCAATACATATGACATATAGTTGTAGGTGTCAGTATGCATACACACTCACTACAGGGAACAGGCAAGATAAATGCAGCAACCTGAATCTACAACACAGCATGAAGCATGGGAGATGTACTAACCTTCACACTCACAGAACACTGTCAACAGCATACCAGCATGGTCCACGCCCTACAATCTGAAAGGGCAACGCCTATCTCACATACCCTTTTATAGCAGTGTCCTGAAATCACAGTGAGACATGCAATTAGTACACACCCAGCTGCTTGCAATTAGCAAATGCTGCCTTACAATTGGTGCAGAGGCCATCACATGGACCTATGCAGATACCTACAAAAGTATTCAGTACCCACACTCCACTCATGCAATACAGTCATTGCACAAACCTAATGAGAAAGAGAGACAGAGAGAGACAGAGAGAGAAGACAAAATATACAGACAGCCAGCAGCAAAACAGCAGCAGCAGCAGCAACAGCAGCAAAATTCAAGGAGCACGAGTGACACACCAAAAGCTGCCACAAACACAGGTAATGCAAAGTAGCAGGTTAATCCTGTGTATACTGTGACACCTCCAAATGTATCATAGTTCACTATCTATAGGTATGTCCATGAGATAGGTTGTGTGTAGATAGTCATGAAATATAAACATATGTAATATTGTTGTACATGTGGGCCATAACTAACACTTCCATAGCTTAGAACACAAGGCCAGTTGTGCATATGATGCAGTAGTTCCCAGGGTCAGTAGAGGTTCCTCCTCATTGGTGTGGGACCACTGTGTATGTATGGCACTGTTCAGGTACATATCCTGTAGTATGGCCAGGGATTAATATCAGTCTGTCATGTGGTGCTATGTCCTCCAGGGGTGAATGTAGCACACATCCAGGGATACCATTTCGTAACAGTGATGATATGTGTTCTGCAATGATGAGGGTGGCTCTCACCTGGACATGTGAGAGGATAGGGAGGTTACAGTCATCTGGGATAACTAATAACACGTGTGTAGGACAATGGGGGGGGGGGGGTACCTGCACCTAAACTGTCTGCTACATTGTTGGCAATATCTGTGCATTTGGTGAATGTGAAGCATCTTAACACTGCAGACAACAGATGCCTTCCCGTCATGTGAATCTGCCCTGTGCTGCAGTAGCCTCCTACTATTGTTATACAATATGCCTGTATCTGTAGTCCACTGCACAGGATTAATAAGTGGTGTGCAGTTGTTCTGGGTTAGATAACTGTGTGCACAGTACATGCAGTATGTGGGATGTCTGTGGTAAGCATATGCAAAGGTGCTGGCGGTGTGTGTTGTGGCTTCCACTGGCCCAGTGGGCTGCATGGATAGCATCACTGTCATAACTACTGAATAACTGTGTAATAACATGCATACATAGCAAGGTAGTGTATTGTGCTTGTGGTGCTGTTCAGATATGTATATCCAGGCTGAGTAATGTGTGTCCACATCACAGGGTTGGATGGCAGCACACATCCAGTATGTATGGATGAACACCCAGAATGTGTCACACGTGTCACCTGTGCAGACGTATCTGGCCATTACCTGTGCATCCCCACAACACACACACATGCAACATATGGCAGAAGTACTATAGCAGTACACACATGTTCATAGGTTCATACTAGGCTATCTGCCCGAGGGCATTTACAAGCCTAGCCCATCGTTTTGTGGCTTACGCCACCCCTTTAGTATGGGGAACCATACCCATTATTTTGCTGAGCCTCTGTCGAGCAGTGACACTGAGGTAATCCCTGGGGTATATCTGCGATCTCCCATCCATTGGTCAAGATTTCTCTTGAACAAGGCCAGCGAGGTGCTCTGCCTCACATATACCGTGATTTTGTTCCACAGCATAGGGAGTCTTTGGGTGATGAATCTATCCCTCCAGCATGTCCTATTAATAGCCGTGTCGAGGTTTAAGTCTCCTGCCCTTGTGGCTCTGATGGATCTAGATTTTTTAGGTGAAGCATATTCATCAAATCTGGGTTTGACATGGCCTTGTATGTTGGGCAAAGGTCACCTCTGAGCAAGCGGTAAGCGACTGAATAGAACATACATGGACATGCTGGAGGGGCAAATTCCTAACTGAGAGTCTCCCTTTACTCTGTAATGAGCTCGAACAGTTGAGAATGAACAGTTCATAGGTTCATACTAGGCTATTTGCCCTAGGGCATTGGTAAGCCTAGTAGAATGTGTTTGTCTTTTGCCACCCAATCACAAGTTATGCTGCTATGCCCTTGTCCGACTTTAGTATACTATGCCTCTGTCTAACAGTGACATAGAAGTGATACCTGGGGTACAACTATGATCTCCATCCACTCATCCAGATTCCTATGGAAGAGAGTCAATGAGGGACTCTGCCTAACCAGTAGTGTGAGCTCATTACAGAGTGAAGGGAGCCTCTTGGTTAGGAATATGCCCCTCCAGCATGTCCATGTATGTCAGTGCTGAGGTCCAGCTCTCCTGAGCATGTGGCTGTATGGGACTCTGATTGCCTGAGGTACATCACGTTCATTACTGCTAGGTAGGACATGGCTGTATATGGCATGCACAGATTGCCCCTGAACAGGCAGTATTCCACTGAGTCCAGCTGGATTCACTTTACCTGGGCAGCATATGACATCTGTGTGAGCCATTGCATCCCCTTGATGATGTACTGTTGTCCTGTACCAGTTGCTGTAGGTGTCTGGTTGGGTACATCCCAAAAGGTGCATTGTACGCAATTATAGGCCTGATGATGGATGAGTACAGAGGCACAATGACCTCCCCTGCCATACATGTGAATCAGTCATGATTAGCTGGGCTATATAACATGTCTGTCAATCCACGTTGGCCATGTGGTAGACAAATGACAGACTGCTACCATGTTTCTTCCCAGGTCCCCAACTACGTCTACTGTACTCAATGGCCTAACACCTATGTTGTACTGTGCCACCAATGTGGAGGCATGGGAATCTGCATTGAATACTGATACTCCCCTCCCTTGTTCAAGTGTCGTGGCCGACAAGAATGGTAACAGCTATAACGTGGTAGTACTGGTGTGCTCCTGTGAAACCTGAAACAGGTTCATGTTACTGCACAGATATCGATGTCCAGAATGCTAGGTAGGGTTTTGGGTGCGTGCATCCTTGGGTCTAGACGTCCAGTGTTGAGTAGCATCACTCTTACTTCCTCATCCTTTGTGATACAAATGGATGTGGGTTTGCCTTATGAGCCTTGCCTAATACAGGCACTATGGGTGTAGCAGGAGGCTCCGCCAAATGTCAATAGGACTGTGGTGACAGGTGCAAGCTGTCCCTAGCAAAGCATACCACCCCAAGATGGCAGGCATTGGCACACCTGTGAATGACACCAGTATGTCAGTCAATTGTTGGAAGGGATCATCGTGCCTTGATATTGTGGCATTGTTCTAGGTGAGGGTAGGATGCTACTCAAGGTCAGGGTCAAACTGTCCCGGGCTACGTGCTCAGAGAGCTCTGTAATGTCTGATGTCATGTAGTCCAGGGAGGAATGTGTCAGGCCATTCACAGCAGCATGGACATTGACTGAGTCATACCTGTACCTGCCTTGGGGTTACCTGACTGTTTGTGTTATGTGGCAGGTCATAGTGCCTGACAGGCTGCACACCGTGACCCTCACCTCGTTAAGCCTGGTGAATGTGATGTGAGTGTGCCTGATGATAGAGGCACCTAGTACAGGTGTATGAGGTGTGTTGTTAACTGTTAATGGCTGTGAGTGTTCAGCACATTGGCTTTGTGTGATATGTGTTGCCCATGTTCGTTTATATGGTAGTGGTTGCCTGGATGTCTGCATAGGAGGTCTCTGCTGCATAGGCAGAGCTGTGGTCTGAGCCTACAAGTATGATCATGTGTGATCATGTGTTAGGTCCGCTGTTGTGTTAGGTCTACGTGAGACTGGAAGTGTAGTGAGTGATCCCCTTTTCCACGTGACTGGTTATGGCGGTATTGAGTAGACAGAGCCTAGTCTCCAGTCTGGTATATGGTTGCATCACTCACATGAGTTTGAATTTGTTGTTAGGAGGAGGGGGTTGTCTGTGTACATGCATCTGTTCTAACATTGTCTCTGGAGTACCACACTCACCAGCTGGACTGAGGAGGGAACTGACAACTGACCTCTGGACATGCTAGAATACTATTGTGAACTCTGTAATCACTAATGATTGAAAACAAGGTCCAGTGGGGAGTGAGGGTGTACTGACATTACCTACAACTGCTGACTGATAAAAGCGTCAGTGAATAAATGCCAGGTAACCTAAGTGCAATGTGTCACAATGAAGTAAATGCAACAATGACAAGCAGTCACTTGCTGTCATGTGTAACATGGAAGTACGTACAGTAAGCAATGCAGATAACAGTAGTGAGTCACAGATGTGTTGCAAAGATGTGTACTATGTGGAAGTAGCATACCAGTGAAATAACAAGCTAACAGATAACAAGCATATAAACAAAGGTAGATGCAGGAGGCCTGGATGTAGTGTTTGCTACAACAAACAAGGTGTAGCAATGTCAGTAAGATACAGCTCAGATATGCAGGCACTATAAACCTGATACCAGATGTCCCCAGCTATGAATGGCAGAGTACAGCCTATTGTCACACATGAGTGCAGACCACAAACCTCGTTAATGTTAAATAACTGGCCTAAAGGCCAACTGCCCATACCAGAAGTAATACACTTGTACACTGGGCCCACAATCAGCAGTTCCCAACTTCAATGGATGAAAGATATGTGTCCTGCCACCACAGTGCTTGCCACCAACCTCCCTAATGTAAAACAACTGGTCTGAAGGCCAAGTACTTAGTACAAATGACATAGAATGATAGCTACACTGTAATCAGGTTTTAACCAATCAGTAATAAGTAGAAGTTAACACTCCCTGTATAGAATGTGTACCATGTATTGTTGAGATACTATGCTGATAACCTGTTTGTGTACCTTTCCAGATAGACATGGCACCTAAAAGAAATCCTGTGTACTCTGCTGCAGAGGATGGCGTGATCCACCAGAGCCTGGTGCGTGACTATGCCATCCTGTTCTCACGCACCACCCAGAATCAGCAGGAGAGGTCTGCACTGTGGCAAAGCCTCGTTAGCAGGATAAATGATGTTGGCATGCATGATAGGACATATGAGCAGGTGAGACATCACTGCAGTGATTTGATAAGAAATGTCCGCCAGCGTGCTGCAGATATCCGCAGGCAACAGGCTGCCACAGGTGGGGGGGTGGCCACACATCCCCCCCTCACCAGACAGGAGGGGCTACTGCTAAGTGTTGTGGATCCAGCCCCAGAACAACAGCAAACATCATGCATCCTGATGGAGGTTGGATCCACACAGCAGCAAGACAGCGAGCGTGCAGGTAAGATGCCGTATTCATTTATTGTTATTACTTTTACATTTGTTGACCCAGATAGTCTAGCTGGATATAAGTTCATTTTCATTAGAGGCCTGTGGAGAAAAGCTCCACACATAATGTAATAAAGGCAGACAGACAAGTTGTCAATACAGACAGCCAACATAATAGAATTGTACACCAGCCTGTTAATTAAATAAACATACATGTAAGGAAGTCAAACAGTTTAGAGTCATACACAATGTACCGTTGGTTTCAAAGCAATCCTACCTAAAGCATAATGGTTATGCAATAAGGCAAAAGCCATATACATAATAGTTAGGGCTCAGAAGGGTACAGAAGTAGAAGGAGTATGACAGATACAATGATATGGAAGAGGCAGGAGTCAAGAAGGGAAGTGAGGAAAAGAAGGAAGACAGTCAAGAGGAGGTGGGAGGGATGGGAGAAGTAGGTCAGAGCATAGAAGGACATCAAGGTGAAAGAAACAGGGTAGAAGCTAGTTTCTATGCACAATGAGGGGTTAAAGGTGAAGAGAGCGTAGGGAGAGGGACGTTAGCCTGGACTCCAAGAAGAACAAAGCCAGTGGTTTTGGAAGTACAATTTGAGTTGACGTTTGAAGAGAGGTAAGGGTGAGATTAGAGTTAACTCCTGGTATGTACATATGACTGTTCTGTACGCCGTTACTTCATGCACGCATAAGGTGTGCATGTGGTATGTATCTGTCATCATGATATATATACAGACATGATGTGCAGCTGATGTGTATAAGGGAACTAGTGTACTACTGTACTGTATCATGTGCAAAACAAATGGCACACATGTGCCCACTGACATTACTCTCTTCACACTTCCAGGTCCCTCCCATGTAGCAACGAGGCAGGCCATACATGCTGGTGAGTCTTTTAACAGTATCTGTAAAACAATTTATAAAACTAGGAAGAGTAGTGTAACTCTGTAGTAGACATGCTGGTGACTGTGTACACAATAACTGTAATTGACAGGTAGTAAATTGAGTAGTGTAACACGGTACTGATGTGTGTGTTTACTGTGGGGTGTGCATGTGTGCAAGTGTGCCTGTGCCCAAGTGTGCATGTGTGTTAGTGTCCATGAGTGCATGTGTCCATTTCTGAATGTGTGCATTAGTATTGAAGTGCATCTCTTTCAAATATGTATTGAGACTGTAATCTGTGTTCCATGTTTTCCTCCCGTAGGTTCTGGTGCTGCTCTGGTGACCTGCAGCAGGGAACCTGAATCTTGTGCCCCAGGTACTGATGATGATGAAATGTCTGTAATGGTGCAGGAAGGTGTGTCTGGGTCCGCCATTGGTCAGCCAATTGACAGTACACAGCTTTCAACCCCGTCAATGCGCACAGTCATCCTGCCGTTACATCCTTTATCACCATTGTCCCTAGGTGATGGACAGTCAGCAGTGGGCATAGATCAGGGTAATGTGGTACCTGTGGCACATGCATCCTCACAAGGCAGCCATGTGCAGAGGCCTCCAATGGTACCACGCAGACAGTCGCCCATGGGTTCTCGTGGGGGCATCCGTGGCCGTACTGCCTCTGGCCGGCGTGCCCAAGGAGGTATGTCAACCTCCACTATGTTTAGAACTGTCATGCAGGCACAGGCACGTATGGAAAGGTACACCAGACAGGGTCTGAGGGAGCTGAGAGCATGTCGCATAGCCATGACAGACGGCATGCATGATGTTGCGAATGCTATCCGTAACTTCACAGATGTCGTTGACAGACGTTGTGGGGGCATACAACAGCTGCTCCACAACCAGATGTCCATGGGCCAGGGCGATGGTGTGCGTTTGCGGCGTCGACGTGGCCGTATTCCAGCAAGAGCACCAGCTGGCAGTGGCCGCGGACGACAACGGGCCCACTCGCGTGCCTCAAGTGCCAGCACCAGCCCCAGCAATGCTGGGTCTGTGCTGTCATCCAGACGCCCCAGGACACCACGTGCACGTGGCTCTGGACAGTCCCAACAGGGAACTGTGTCCAGTCAACACACCCCTGCTTCCGATGACAGTACCCAGTCTGGGTTAGTACCGGATACGGCCCGTAGCACCCCTGCCAGGCACAGGTACCGTGTCCGTGCCCACAGACACTGATCTGGATGACCTGACAGGTGCAGTCTGTGGCTGTCCACAAAACCCTGTACATGGCAGCCATTATGTGGGACTGTGTGTGTGCTTACACACATGCAGAAACCTAACACCTAGGGCAAACACATACACACACACACTGCACCAACAACGGTCCACCCTGTACTGCTGCCCCTCACAAACACACATACACACACATGTCAATTGGTGTTACCAGTGGCCGGCTTGGGCATACCTAAACCACACCCTGTGCATATGATGACACTGTGCCACCTCCTGCATACTACAACATCGGTGCAGGTAAAGGTAAACACGTTGCTGATGCACAGGGTGACTACATAGATGTGTATAAGTAGTAACATGTTGGTAACTGTTGTGTGTTGCAGTATAAATGTGTGTATATCCCATCAGTCCTGCTGCAGTAACTGTATGAATGTCCTCAATTGTTATCTGCACCCATACTACTTAACAAAGTGTACCAGCTGCACACCATCACATGCTAACATTGACTATGGCAATGTGCATTTTGTGCTGTTATGTAGATTCAGCTACATGTATCTGTTCTGTCACACATGCATTTATACACACCCTGCTACCCACACACATGCACACGCTCACCTGCCATTCCCATTATTTATCACCCTACATGAGTAGCTGTTGATACATGACAGGTACACATTTCAGAAGTGCACTATGTTGTTTACTACTGGCATCCCCTTCTCTACCTGTACTCACAGGGTGCAGGCAACCTCATCAGTTGGAAGATGTAATGTGCATCAGGTACTGTAGTACCCTGATTGCCACAGCAAACATGTTTCCCATACGGAAATGCACACACAGACACATCCCACATCCACACACTTGCCACATTCAGGCTTCAGAACACTATCTAGGTATATTCGGCTACATGTGCGTGTTACAGTAGCATGTAACACTATACTGAGTACTGGCAGTTAGTTGTCTGTTGTCATGTTGTCTGTATAGAATAAAAGAATTGTTTTATTATCCTACTCCGTTTTGTGGACATTACTTGAACAAGTGTTACCTTACATGTGTTATCAGTACCAACACCTTCTGTTTTGTAGTTTTGTTTGTATAGGGTGCTATCAACATCACTGCTTGTTAAGGGTAATGACCACCCTGCAGTGCATAGCCCCATGTGGCAAAAGCCACATCCCACCCCATCATTGTGCACACACACTAACCCCAGCAACAGTAAAACACATACTTTCCATTTGCAAGATTCAAACCCATACCTAACTGTGCAATGACAGTAGAAACAGACACATTAGCAGAGTGTGCTATTTGCAGTAGTTGGAGAAATCTTTACTAATGCTGTACTTAGAGGGTGCTGACATCATCTGTGTGTAGGAGGAGGGATGTGCACCCTGTAGTGTGTTCTCCCAGTTGGCAAAAGGCAGTTAATCCTCCCAGCATAGTGCACACACATAAACCACACTCATACATTCCCTTTGCAGGATTCAAACCCCCACCTAACTACGTAATGACACTGAAGAAAGACACATTAGCAGAGCGCTATGCAAATTACTGGAGGACGTTACTACAGGTGATATAGTTATACAGTCCTGACATCATCACTGTTTCAAAAGGGGGATCTGCATCCTGTACGATACTGTCACGGTTGCTAATAGGGACATTTCCCACACACACACATCGATGTGTTGGAGGTTTGCATATGTGGGGGATCCAGAACACCAGTGTGATTAGTATATGGTTTGATTGCAACAATGATGGATATACTCCCAGTGGTGAGCAGTTTTTACTCATGTTTGTAAAGATCAGCTATAGTATAGCTGCCCCTCTTGTGGGAAGGTTGGTTACCTGTTCCATAGCCAAAGAATGTCTGATCAATGGGAACCTTAGAGCTTGGGTATTGTGGCCTGTGTAATGTACACAGTCTATGTTTGGGTAGCTGGCATCACCCAGTATGATGGTGTTTGCAGAGTAATCTAAACTCTCCTGTGTCAGCATGAAGGCTGTGTGGGAGACCTGAGTTTGAGAGGGTGCTGTAAGAGCTCCTCTGTGTCTCTTTCCATGTGGTCCAGGGAGGTACTTCCCAACAGGTAGCTGACTGTGACCCTCCCCTTGCTCTGTCTGGAGGGCGGCACGTCTGTCAACAGCTCATGTCAAGCAAGTGCACACCCCTCATAAATGATGTGGAAACCTTCAAAGGCCCAAGGCCTGTTGAAAATATGGACCAGACTGCAGATACCTGTATAGAGGCATTCTGTGGACACATTCAGGAATGCATGGATCATGAAGCCACATATGAAAGCATGACCCAATTCTCCAAAGGCAGATGTCCTGGGTGCCAGACACCAGCCATAAACACACTATACAATAGAAGGATGGCGCCACTACATGATACAACAACCTCCCAAAATGTGAAGGCACCACTGATGAGTATTGGAAGACAACTACAGGCACCCATATGATTGTCTAAGGCCATCTTTGAGAGAGGATTCCACAAGCCACTGAGGATAATCACAAGGCTGCCTGTAGTTATGTTAGTAACCTGGGTGGTACTACCCAGATATGCTCAGAGGTAATACAATATGTCACACAAAATATAAAACACACAGACATTGCCATCATCCTAGTGGACAGGTTCAATGCTGCCTTCTCTCCCCACCACACCAAAAGGGAACATATGTCTCGCATCACAGTGCTTCCCCCCCCTGACATCACAGATGCTCAGGTAAGAGATGCCTTTCCCAAAGCAATAAACACTGCATCAATGGGACCAGACAGTGTCCCAGGCTGTGTCCTACATGAACCACAAGAAGAGCTACACCCAGACATAGCACCACTGTTCAATCCCAGCCTTAATACATGATATGTGGCCAGAGAGTGGCATACAGCAACAGTGGTCCCTCAACATGCAGGTGGTGCCGTCACGGATCCTGGACACTACTGCCCCATATGTCTGACTAGCTTTGTCTGCAAAGCTATGGCAAGAATCATCAAGAACCTCACATATCTAGATATTGTGGACCTACAGACATGTCACCATACACAGTTTGGCTTTGTCAATGGCAAATCCTGCCTATCAAACCTGTTTGCTTTGTTTGAAACAGTCACCAAGGCCACTGTCAAGGGGTAGGAGGTCCACACAGCCTACCTGGACCTTGCATAAGCCTTGGATACAATACCCCACTTGTGCATTCTAGGAAGCTCACCAGTGTACATATTAACCCCTATGTCACTATGGGTATTGCACAGTGGCTCAAGGGCAGAACACACATGGTAGAATTGCTGGAGCCATGTCAGCCTCCAACCTGGTACAAGTGGTGTCCCACAAGGCAAAGCCCTAGGGGCTGTCATGTTCATTATATATTTGTCATAGGTACAGGCCAACATGGAAGTACTGTGGCTCAGCAAGTCACAGGTGACTGCAGACTGAACACCATAATCAACTCAACAGCTAACACACGCATCCTCCAAAAGGGACTCTTGCAAACACACGACTTGTGCCACAGCCATGGCCTCAACGTGAATGACAGAAAGAGTATAGTCATCCCCTTTGTCAAACACTAAATGACCACAATGTACCTCATATGTGTTAATCCAGTAAGTGCAGACCAAGGAATTATGGACCTTGGGGTACACAGGTTGATAGCATTCTACCATTTGACAACAACATGGACAAAGTGGTTAGGTAAGCATGTGATATGGGCCACATCATCATGGGATCCACATGTAGGCCAGGGAGGACATTGTGCCCCTTTACTCATCCCTCATCATGCCCATAATTGACTATGATGAACCTGTCGGCATGCACCTTACCAGACACCTGCAGCAACTGGGGCTACCACATATCTACCTCGACAAGGGGATCAAAGTGCTCAAACAGATGCCACATACTGACTGGTTAAAGTAGCAGCAGCTGTACTCAGTGACATACTGACTCTTCATAGGCAATCTGTGCCTGACATAGAAGGCCAGGTCATACCCTCACGTAATGGCCATGCTGCATCTCAGAATATCCAGATCCCACCAGGATACACGCTGGAAATACTTGAACTTCAGGAGTGATATACATAGGACATGGTGGAGGGCACATTCACAACTCAGAGGCACCCTTCATTCCTGATTATTATCCCAATAGAGGTTAGGTGGACTGACTCAGTGACTATCTTCAAGAGCGATATTAATGACTGGATGTGACATTGTAGGGTTACGCTGGGTATCACTTATGTGTCACTGTGAGAAAGAGGCACAGTATACTAACCTTGGAAAAGGGCATAGCAAGACAGATTCACAATGCATGTTGAAAGGCATGCACATTCTGGCTAGGTGGATACATGCCCTGGGCAGATATCCCTGTACGAACCTATGGACCTATGTCTCTTTTTCACCATTGGCCCTATGTGCTGTCAATCACCAATGTAATCTCAATACTCCGGTAGCATGTGCAAAGGTCAGTTGTCAGTCACCTCTATGGTACAGTTGTGGAATATGTGTGTCATGTAGTAATGTCACAGCTGCCACATGTACACAGTCAACCCTATCCCCTACCCATTGATGTACATCACATGTATGAGATGGAAACACATGGCCAAACTGTAACAGCAACATACAAGTCAGTCAGATGCATGGACACATATGACTCAGTCATTGTCCATGCCACCGCAGCTGATGTGGGATGTCACTCACTGGGATACGTAATAGGGAACATGGAAGGGATCACTGAGCAAGTGACACAGGCTGGTAGACCCCTGACCGTGGTTGGCATCAGACCCTCACCAGGGATTCCGACAAATTACTGAATGCTAATGAATAAGTGTATCTACAACACCATAGCTGAATGGTTCTTAGCATGCAGTCACTGCATTGCTATGGAATACTGTCTTACCACTCCCACAAAAGGTGAGAACATGCAGCTCCTGTACATTAACAACATGTAGACTTTATGCCCCAGACCAGGTGTGCATCCCTCACTACTAGGCTGATAGCATCTACATCTCACACTGTATATACACATCCCACATGCAGCATCTGCACAGAAGACCACGGTCATAATGTTACCCTGTGCAAATACCATGTATTCACATGTGGCAGGCATCACACATGGTAACTATTGAAAGTCTCAGGTACATATGTGTATTTGGCACACACATACATCATGTGTTCATTGCCATAACCGGTGTAATCAATGTCATGCATTATTGTGAGGGACAACCCACACACATGGGCATTCTGTGTGTGCCGAACACACATGGCATGTCTGTAATCAAAAGTCATACATAATTGTGATATCGTTTAGAAATGGGTATGTGCATCCTGTAGTGTGTTTTCCCAGTTGCCAAAACGGATGTTTCTTTCATACACACTTACCCCCTTCACACACACTTGCCACCTGCTGGATTCAAACCCCTACCTAACTATGTTATGATACTAGAGACGGACGCATTAGCACAGCGCGCTATTCGCATTACTGGGGAATGTCCTTTCCCCTGATATACTTGTAGGGTGCTGACATCATCAGAGTTTAGAAAGTGGAATGATCATCCTGTGGTGTGTTTTCCCAGTTGCCAAAAGGGATGTTTCTTTCATACACACTTACCCCCCTTCACACACACTCGCCACCTGCTGGATTCAAACCCCTACCTAACTATGTTATGACACTAAAGAAGGACGCATTAGCACAGCGCGCTATTCGCATTACTGGGGAATGTCCTTTCCCCTGATATACTTGTAGGGTGCTGACATCATCAGAGTTTAGAAAGTGGAATGATCATCCTGTGGTGTGTTTTCCCAGTTGCCAAAAGGGATGTTTCTTTCATACACCCTTACACACACACTTACCCCCTTCACACACACACTTGCCACCTGCTGGATTCAAACCCCTACCTAACTATGTTATGATACTAGAGACGGACGCATTAGCACAGTGCGCTATTCCCATTACTGGGGAATGTCCTTTCCCCTGATATACTTGTAGGGTGCTGACATCATCATAGTTTAGAAAGTGGAATGATCATCC
Organism: Protopterus annectens; assembly: GCF_019279795.1. NCBI lineage: Eukaryota > Metazoa > Chordata > Ceratodontiformes > Protopteridae > Protopterus > Protopterus annectens. Next base: position 61,943,552 of record NC_056735.1, read on the forward strand.
TGTGGTGTGTTTTCCCAGTTTCCAAAAGGGATGTTTCTTTCATACACACTTACACACACACTTATCCCCCTTCACACACACTTGCCACCTGCTGGATTCAAACCCCTACCTAACTATGCTATGACACTAGAGACGGACGCATTAGCACGGCGCGCTATTCGGATTACTGAGAGAATCATTGTCTCCAATATACTTATAGGGTGCTTACATGATCAGTGTCTAGAAAGGGGGATGAGCATCCTCTGGTGTGTTTTCACATTTGCTAGGGGTAACATTTGGACCAAGTGTGTGAGCATGCCCAGTTCAGCCTTCCTGTGGCATGTTGTGTGAAAGATGTCTCATTTATCTAAGTGTGTGAGCATGCCCAGTGTGGGCTTTACATATGTTGAACTCTGCAGCCCATCACATTTGTGGATGAGTGTGACCTTCAACAAATACCTCCAGTTTATGGTTGTGTGTTCTGTGCCATGTTGTGTAGTTACTGTCCGAATGCTTTTTGTGTGAACAAAACTGGGAGTATACTGTGCCTGCAGGTTTTGCATGGGATACTTTGCACACAATTGTCAACATCTGTTCATACTGACCTAACACTGTAGCACTGTCTAGTGTAGTGTTTCAGTACTTTCACTGTGGTGGTCAGTATCCTGGGCTTCAGTCCTATCACTGATTTACATTTTCATAGTGTGCACAACAGGCTGGTAAGGGTCCAGTTGTGCACATCTGCACAAAGGCAGTGCCTCTACAGACCCTGTTAATTGCTGCCCCATAAGCTTAACAAGTGTAGTCTGCAAATCTATGGAGAGGATCATAATTGAGCTCATAAACAAAGATATAGGGGACATGCAGACATTGTACCCATCCCATTTTGGCTTGGTCATGGGCAGATCATGCCTTTTGTACTGTGTTGACATCTTCAAATTGGTCACTTAGGCCATTGTTGGGGAAAGGCAGTCCATACAGCCTACCTTGGCCTTGCTAACACTTTCAACACAATACCCCACTCAGGTATTGTGGAAAACCCTAACAACTGAAATGTAAACCCATATGTCACAAGATGGGTTGCAAACTGGCTTAAGGACGGGACCCACAGGGTTAGAGTTGCTGGCACTATGTTAGACTCCAGGCTGGTCACAGGTGGTGTCACACAGGGCTCAGTCCTTGGCCACCATTGTTTGTCATGTACTTCCCAGGTGTACAGGCCAACATGGGAGGGCTTTGGATGACAATGTTAGCAGATGACTGCACACTGGGCACCATAGTGGACAGTGCATCACACACAGATATCATTCAGAAGGGACTCACAGTAACTGATAGCTGGTGCCAGGGCCATGGCCTGAAGTCAGAGTGCACAACATGTGTAGACATACCCTTCAGGAAAAGCAAGGTGACCCCAAGCTACCATATAGGTGGCAATCCTCTAAGCACAGAGGAGGTTATCATGGACCTGGGGACCCAGGTTGACATTCGCCATTCTTCTGAGACTCACATTGCTAAAGTGGCTAGGAAGACCTTCTACATTGCCCACCTGATAAGGATGGGATTCACATCCAGCTCTAGTGGGTCATTGTTCCCCTGTACTCTTCAGTTATCAGACCGGTGATCGAGTCAAATGCCCTATTGTGGCTGTATCTCACCCAACATCTGCAGCAATTGGAGACACCCTGACTGTCCCCCACCTAAAGGATCAAGGAACCACAACAGCTGTCATATGCTGCCAGATTGAAGACACTCACACTCTATTCACTCACATACTGTCTGCTTAGAGGTGACATGTGCCTGACATGCGAGGCCATGTCCAAACAGGGATTAATGGACATGCTCCACCTCAGACTCAGAAGATCCACCTGAACCACTAGTGCAGGTGACTGACACCTTAGCAGGGATGTATGTTGGACATACAGGAGGGATGGAGTTATCACCGGAGACTCCTATGCTGTGGAATACAATCCTGGTCCATTTGAGGCAGAGCACCTTGCTGGCTGTGTTCAAGAGGTATCTTGACCTAATGCTAGTCGGAGAATGTGTTTGTCCATCAACACATTGTAAGCGTAGTTTGACATGTCATATGTCTTGTTTAGTATACTGTGCCTCTGTCTACCTGTGACATAACATTGATACCCAGGGTAAACCTCCCATCTCCCATCCACTCATTAGGATTCCTGTTGAGGGGACTCAACAAGTGTCTTTATGGACAACCTGTACTGGTAGTTTACTCATGTGTGGGGTGGCTTCTGTGTTTTGGATAATGCAGTACAGCCTGTCCTATATATGTCAGTGCTGGGGTTCAGGTCCCTCATGTGCATAGCTCCCTGCCATTCAGATTGTACAAGGTGCAGCATGTGCATTGATTCCAGCTTGGACATGGCTTTCTACATCAGGCACAGCTTGCATCTGGGTGGACAGCATGGCAGTGTGTGGAGCTGCACTCTGTTTAATCAGACTACACATTACATGTGTTCCAGCTCTGTCATACTCCTGGTGAGGTACTGTTGTGGACTTTACAGGTGCTGGATGTGTGTGCATGAGGTACACCCCACAGGGGCTGTTGTGGTAATTTCTACTGCTGATGAAAGATAACTGCAAAACTGGAATGACCTCCCCTTAGCTAGATGTCAGACAGCATGGACCATACAATCACAACTGGAAACAGGACCCTCTCCACAAAGGGAAAGTGTCCTGTCTGGTGGACCCCAGCCATAAACAAACTGTATGACAGATGAGGGTTACTAATGCAAGACAGAGCTACATCTCCAAAAGGGAAGACAGCTGAGATCAGCACTAGTAGAAAGCTACATTATCTCATGAAGACATGCAAGGTCAACTTGGGGACATAAATCACCAAAGACAATGAAGGTAACCACACTGCTTTCTTCAGTTATGTCAGACACCTGGTTGTGAACCCTCGGATATGCTCAGAGTTGGTACACAACAACATATATTCCAGTGACCTGACAGATATTGGCAACATTCCGGCGGACAGCTTCAGTGCGATGTACCCCCTCCCTCACCCCCAAAATAAGATAGTTATAACTGCTGTATGTAACCTCACTGTCATCTTGGATGTCCATGTGAGAGCCACACTCAGCAAAGACAAGTACACAGCATCCATGGGACCTGCTGGTATCTCCAGTTGCATGCTATGTGAACTCCAGAAGGGGCTGGACCCATATATACAACTGCTAGTTAACCTTAGTCTTGCTACAGGATATGTACCTGAACACTGGCATACGGCAACAGTGGTCCCACTCCACAACGGAGATGCCTCCACAGACCATGGCAACTACCACCACACAGGCTTAACCAGCCTTGTCTGCAAAGATATGGGAGGAGTCATGGAGCTCTTACACAGACACATTACTGACCTACAGACCCTTGTTCCCACCTAGTTCAGCTTTGTACAGGGCAGATCCTGCCTTTTGCACCTTTGCACCTGAAAAGTACCTACCATGAAGATCAGGGTTCTTCAACACATGTCATATGCTTCCGGAATAGAGGAAGTCCAGCTTTGTTCAGTGTCATACCGCATACTTACAGGTGACCTATGCCTGACATACAAGACCATGTCCAATCAGGATTTGGTAGACATGCTCCACTGCAAGCAATCCAAATCCACCAGAGCCATGAAAGCTGAGTATTTGAACCTCACCACATACATGTATAGGACATGCTGGAGGGACAGAGCCATAACTCAGAGGCATCTCACACTCTAGCAGAGTATCCCAGTTCATGTTTGACAGAGTCCCTCACTGACTCTCTTCAGGAGACATCTGGACAACTGCATATGAGACGGAGGCACAGACTAGACAGAGACACAGTCATGTTATTCAATTACGTAAGGGGTCATAATGTGTCACTACTAAGTCAGAGGCACAATATTCAGAATCTATTCTGTACACTTATTACCACTATAAGGGGTGGCAATAGCCACATCACTATGGCTAGGCTTATACATGCACTAGGGCAGATAGCCTAGTATGAACCTGTGAACATAGGCCTGGGGCAGTTCCTGCTATTAGGACAGTGGTCTGCAGCAAGCTATATAGTAGTAGTCGGTTTTAGCCATTGGTTTTGACCATGGCTATTCCATGTTGCTTCTTGTTGTGGTACAAACATGGGTGTGTGGTTATCCATGCTATTTATTGCTAGTCACCCTCATTTTGTATCTTGTTCCATGTTTTTGCACATGTACATCACTGTATGACGTGCAGCTGTTTCCACAGGGTCATATGCATGGATATGGATGTTAGTTGGGGTCCTCAGGTGTGCATATTGTACATGATATTACATTACTTAACACATGGCATTCATGCCTCAGGTGGTGCTGCAGGGCCACCTCTGTCGGATACACATACTACACATCCTGTACATTTGGAAGCAGGTTGTGTCATGTTAGGCATCCCTGTTACTGTATGAGTGAGTCAGAGCGGGTATCAGTCCCAGTGTTCCTACTGACCAAGCATATGTGCTATGCGTTGCCTCTTTGCCAAGGCCAGGTCATACTGGGCATGCCTCCTTCTTCATTCATGCTAACGAGTGCAGACCTGGTTTAAAGTGCTTAAAAGTGCCTTTATGGCACTTTGATTGACAGGTCTTGTACTCATTTTGAAAGTCTGGAGACAAAAATAAATTCCCACTGCCAGTCTCGAACCCAGGACCTTGGTAACATTAGTCTGTATGACCTACCACTAAGCCATGGCAGCCATACAAAATCACTCTGCTAAAATAAATATAACAGTCAATAGTAGGAATTAGTATAAAGGCAATATAGGAGATGTACCATCCAAAGCATGTGAGGTAAAGTTTTAATGGCCAAATCTAATTCCACTTGTGTAGGAGAATGGGGGGGGGGATATCTGCACCTAAGCTGTCTGCAACAATATTGCCAATATCTCAAACATGTTTTCCATACGGAAATGCACACACAGTAACATCCCACATCCACACACTTGCCACATTCAGGCTTCAAAACACTATCTAGGTATATTCTGGTACATCTGCATGTTACAGTAGCATGTAGCACTATACTGAGTAGTGGCAGTTGTCTGTTGCCATGTTGTTTGGATAGAGTAAAAGGAGCATTTGTTTATCCTACTTTGTTTTGTGGACATTAGTTGAAATGTAACCTTACATGCATCATTGGTACCAACACCTTCTGTGTTGTTGTTCTGTTTGTACAGGGTGCTTTCAACATCACTGTTTGTTAAGGGAAATGTGCACCCTGCAGTGCATAGCCCCATTTGGCAAAAGAGACATCCCACCCCCACCATTGTGCACACACACCAACCCCACCCACAGTAAAACGCATACTTTCCATTTGCAAGATCCAAACCCCTACCTAGATGTGTTATGACTCTAAAGGCAGACACATTAGCAGAGTGTGCTATTTGCATTAGTAGGAGCAATCTTTTCCAATGCTGTACTTAGAGGGTGCTGACATCATCTGTGTTTACGAAGAGGGATGTGCACCCTGTAGTGTGTTCTCCCAGTTGGCAAAAGGCACTTTCTCTCCACAGCGTTATGCACACACACAAACCCCACTCATACTAACACACATACATTCCCTTTGCAGGATTCAAACCCCTACCTAACTATGTTATGACACTAGAGACGGATGTATTAGCAGAGCGCGCTATTCGCATTACTGGGAGATTTCATTTCAGTTGATCTACTTATAGGGTGCTGACATCATCAGTGTTTAGAAAGTGGAATGAGCGCCCTGTGGTGTGTTTCCACAGTTGCCAAAAGGGATGTTCTTCTCATACACACACTTACCCCCATTCACACACACACATGCCACTTGCTGGATTCAAACCCCTACCTAACTATGTTATGACAATAGAGACAGACGCATTAGCAGAGCGCGCTATTCGGATTACTGGGAGGTAGCATTTCTACTGATCTACTTATAGGGTGCTGACATCTTCATTGTTTGGAATGGGGAATGTGCATCCTGTGGTGTGTTTTCACAGTTGTTAAGAGGAACATTTGAACTAAGTGTGTGAGCATGCCCAGTTCAGCCTTCCCATGGCATGTTGTGTGAATGATGTCTCATTTATCAAAGTGTGTGAGCATGCCCAGTGTGAGCTTTCCATATGTTGAACTATGCAGCCCATCACAGTTGTGGATGAGTGTGAACTCCAAAAATAACTCCTGTTTAAGGTTGTGTGTTCTGTGACATGTTGTGTAGTTACTGTCCAGATGCTTCCTGTGAACACAACAGGGATTATACTGTGCCTGCAGGTTTTGCATGGGATACTTTGCATACTATTGTTAACATCCATTCCTACTGACCTAGCACTGTAGTACTGTATAGTGTAGTGGTTCAGTACTTTCACTGTGGTGGACAGTATCCTGGGCTTTAGTCCTATCACTGATTTACATTTCCATACTGTGCACAACAGCCTCTTTAGGGTCCAGTTGTGCACGTCTGCACAAAGGCAGTGCCTCTATGGACTCTGGTAATTACTGCCCCATAAGCTTAACAAGTGTAGTCTGCAAAGCTATGGAGAGGATCATAATGGAGCTCATAAAGAAAGATATGGGGACATGCAGACATTGTACCTGTCCCAGTTTGTGTTGATCAAGGGCAAGTCATGCCTTTTGTACTTGGTTGACATTATCAAAACAGTAACTAAGGCCATTGATGAGGAAAGGCAGTCCATAGAGCCTACCTTGCCCTTGAAAACACTTTCAACGCAATACCCCACTCAGGTATTGTAGGAAACCCTACCAACAGAAATGTACACCCATATGTCACAAGATCAGGTTGCAAACTGTCTGACGGACAGGACCCACAGGGTTAGAGTTGCTGGCACTATGTCAGACACCAGGCCAGTCACATGTGGTCTCACACAGGGCTCAGTCCTTGGCCCCCTATTGTTTGTTATCTACTTCTCAGAAGTACAGGCCAACATAGGAGGACTTTGGCTGACAAAGTTTGCAGATGACTGCACACTGGGTGCCATAGTGGACAGTGCATCAGACACAGATATCCTTCAGAAGGGACTCACGGACACTGATAGCTGGTGCCAGAGCCATGGCCTGAAGTCAACTTGCAAAACATGTGTAGTCATACCCTTCAGGGAAGCAAGGTAACCCCAAGCTACCATATAGGTGGCAATCCTCTAAGCACAGAGGAGGTTATCATGGACCTGGGGACCCAGGTTGACAGTCACTGTTCTGATGACACTCACATTGCTAAAGTGGCTAGTAGGACCTTCTACATTGTCCACATGATCAGGAAGGGATCCACATCCAGATCTAGTGGGTCATTGTTCCCCTGTACTCTTCACTTATCGGACCGGTGATCTGGTACACTGCCTTATCTGGATGTATCTCACCTGACATCTGCAGCAAGTGGAGAGACCCTGAATGTCCCCAACAAAGGATAAAGGGTCTCCAACATCTGTCATATGCTGCCAGATTGAAGACACTACAGCTCTATTCAGTCACATACTGTCTGCTTACAGGTGACATGTGCATGACATGCAAGCATGTCCAACCAGGGATTAATGGACATGCTCCACCTCAAAATCGTCAGATCCACCTGAACCACTAGTGCAAGTGACTTACACCATAGCAGGGATGTACATTGGACATGTTGAAGGGGTGGATTTATCACTCGGAGACTCCCTATGCTGTGGAATACAATCACGGTCCATGTGAGTCACAGCACCTTGCTGGCTCTGTTCAAGAGGTATCCTGACCTGTGGATGGGAAATCATAGGTTTACCCCGGGGATCGTCACTGTGTCACTGCTGGAGACAGGCACGTCCAACTAATGGGCACAGTACTGTTTCCATATAAGGGGTGGCGTACGCAACCAGACTCTGGGCTAGGCTTAGAACTGCCTTGGGGCAGATAGCCTAGTATGAACCTATGAACCTATCTGACCATGTTGCATTATGTTCATATGTGAACTACTTACAACGGCCTCATCCAACATCAGTAGTGTATTCCACAACATGGGTGTACATTGGCAAACACTACCGATGTGCCCAAGGCCATTTATCATGCTTATTGGATAGTGTGTTTGTCCATCAACACATCGTAAGTACAGTTTGACATGACATATGTCTTGTTTTGTATACTGTGCCTCTGTCTACCTGTGACACAACATTGATACCCAGGGTATACCTACCATCTCCCATCCACTCGTTAGGATCCCTGTTGAGTAGAATCAATGAGTGACTCTATGGATAACCTGTACTGGTAGTTTACTCATGCGTGGGGGTGGCTTCTGTGTTATGGATAATGCAGTACAGCTTGTCCTATGTATGTCAGTGCTGGGGTTCAGGTCCCTCATGTGCATATCTCCCTGCCATTCACATTGTACAAGGTATGGCATGTGCATTGCTGCCAGCTTGGACATGGCTTTCTACATCAGGCACAGCTTGTGTCTGGGTGGCCAGCATGGCAGTGTGTGGAGCTGAATTCTGTTTAATCAGGCGACACATTACATGTGTTCCAGCTCTTTGATACTCCTGGTGAGGTACTGTTGTGGACTTTACAGTTGCTGAATGTATCTGCTGAGGTACACCCCACAGGCGCTGTTGTGGTAATTTGTAATGCTGCTGAAAGATAACTGCAAAACCACAATGACCTCCCGTTAGCTAGATGTCATAACCCTCATGATTAGGTTGGTATACGGATTGTTTCTGTTAACCCTACAGCCACATTTTTGTCCAATGCAGGATATCTATCACCTTGTGTCCCCCATTCTGGCATTACATGTTAGGTATGTCATGGGTCGACACCTATGTTGGAATTGGTGGTCACTTACTGTCTATCCACAGAGGCTGACTATACTGTTTTCACTATTTAACATGCTGACATGTCTATGGCACCAGTTGTCTGTTTCTATGTGGCCCTTTTATTGGATGCTTGTGTCAGCTGGTGTATCGGATATGTCAGGCGGCTTGTTGTCCTCTACAAACATGTTCCAGCACAGTCCTTACTTGTTGGCCTGTACCTATGGGGCATATATACCAGATGGTGAAGGTCCCAGGACCAAGCTTTGTGGGATGCCTGTTATATGTGGTTTGTAGTCTGACATGGCTGCTGCATGTCTGACCATGTCAGTTCTGTCGTTGGTCTGGTTTGCAACCCCTCTCATGACATTTGGGGTGTATATATCAGCTGGTGAGCAAATCTATACGGAACACATAGGGTATTGTACAGAAGGCTTTGCAGGGTCCAGCTACACTGTGTGGACCACATTGCCCTCATCACTGACTTCAAGTACTGTTTCAACTGAGTCACACATGTTTAGGGGTGGGGTCTGCACTTTGTAAACCCACACTGGGTAGGGTCGGGTGTCAATAGATCCACAATATCATTATGTCTGTGGTACATGCTGGTCCTTTCCATAGCTGTGCAGACCAAACCTCTCATGATTCTGTGGTGGTTGTTTTTACTATCCATTCAGGAGACACAATTGTTGAGAACACCCACTGTTGTTGTACACTGCTCTTTGGGTACGTACCCTGTGGTAAGGGTGACAATGTCAGGGAGGCGGCAGTCTGCTGGGGAAGGTATTTGGCATTATGGGGGGGGGGTTTGCACTGCACATGTCAGGATGTATGTTGGCCATATCTGTGTGTGTCTGGTATGTTGTTTGTAATATCTGTGTGATCCGGAGCATATCCAGGAATCAACAACATGCTTACTACCATCATTTGCAACAGCCTTGGGGTTATCTGTAGTGTCCTGTACAATCTGTATCATAATGGGTTCATACTAGGCTACCCCCCTAGGGCATCTGTAAGCCTGCATGTCCATTTTGTTTGATGGATTCTGGGGAATTGTCTACACCTGTGTCAGTGCTAGTATGATACCAGGGGTATAGTGACTAACAGCTCAGAAGCTGACTTTACACTTCTTCGGACTGAGATGGTATCCATTAAGCCCACTGGGCCAGTGGAAACCACAACACACAATGGTGACTCCTGCACAGACACTTTCTACGGACATCTCCGAGTAAGCATGGACCATGCAATCACAAATGAGAATGAGACCCTCACCACCAAGGGAAAGTGGCCTGTCTGGTGGACCCCAGCCATAAACGAACTGTATAACAGATGAAGGATACTAATGCAAGACAGAGCTACATCTCCAGAATGTAAGGCAGCTGTGATCAGCAGTAGTAGAAAGCTACATTCTCACATAAAGACACCCAAGTTCAACTTGGGGACATAAATCACCACAGACGATGAAGGTAACCACACTGCTTTCTTCAGTTATGTCTGACGCCTGGGTGGGAACCCTCATATATGCTCAGATTTGGTACACAACAACTTATATTCCAGGGACCTGACAGATATTAGTGACACCCTGGCAGACCAGTTCAGTGCAATGTACCCCCTCCCTCACCCCCAAACATGATAGTTATCACAGCTGTATGTAACCTCACTGTCATCCTGGATGTCCATGTGAGAGCCGCAGTCAGCAAAGGCAGTACACAGCATCAATGGGACCTGATGGTATCCCCAGTTGCATGCTATGTGAACTACAGATGGAGCTAAACCTGTATATGCAGATGCTATTTAACCTTAGCCTTGCTACAGGATCTGTACCTGAACACTGGCGACGGCAACAGTGGTCCCACTCCACAAAGGAGATGCCTCCACAGACCCTGGCAGCTACCACCACACAAGCTTAAACAGCCTTGTCTGCAAAGCTTTGTGAAGGGTCATTATGGAGCTTCCACACAGAGACATTGGTGTCCTACAGACCCTTGATCCCACCCAATTCAGCTTTGTACAGGGCAGATCCTGCGTTTTGCACCAAGTTAACTACTTTGAAACTGTCAGTAGAGCCGTTGATGAGGGCTACACAGTACACACAACCTACCTGCGCTTGGCTAAGGCCTTTGACACAATACCCCACTCAGGCATCATAGACAAGCTCAACAGCTGAAATATAACACCATATGTCACAGCACAGGTTGCAAAATGGCTCAGAAACAGAACCCATAATGTCAACATTGCAGGTGCCTTGTCAGGTTCAAAGCCAGTCACAAGTGGTGTCCCACAAGGTTGTGTCCTGGGACCTCTCTTATTTGGTATTTACTTTTCAGATGTGAAAGCAAACATAGGAGGGTTGTGGCCGACAAAGTTTACAGATGACTGCAACCTGGGCACCATAGAGAATACATCAGCCAGCACACACATCCTACAGACTGCCGTCACACAGACAGATAGCTGGTGCTGGACTCATGGCCTGAAACTGACTGCAACTGATGTGTAGCCATCCTCTTTGGGAGGAACACAGTACCCACAGATCTGTACATAGACAGCAACCCAATGAGTACAGGAAACAAATCAGACAGCTGGGGACACATGTAGATAGTGACATCTCATTTGACACCCATGTTGCCAAAGTTGTTTGACAGACTTTCTATCTTGGCCACCTTATCATGGAGGGTATTCCATCCAGACCATAGGAGGTCATTGTACCACTATACTTCTCCCTTATCAGGCCCATGCTTGAATACAACGCCCCATTTGGTATGTACCTCAACCAGCACTTGCAGCAGCTGGAGAGACCCCACAAGTACCTTACCATGAAGATCAGGGATCTACAACACATGTCATATACTTCATGAATAACTAAAAACAAGCTTTTGTCAGTGTCATACCACATACGTACAGGTGACCTATGCCTGACATACAAGACCATGTCCAGTCAGGATTTGGTAGACATGCTCCACTGCAAGCAATCCACATCCACCAGAAACATGGGAGCTAAAGATTTGAACCTCAGCACATACATGTATAGGACATGCTGAAGGGACAGAGTCATAACTCAGAGGCATCTCAAACTCTAGCAGAGTATCCCAGTTCATGTTAGACAGAGTACCTCACTGACTCTCTTCAAGAGACATCTGGACAGCTGCATGTGGACAGGGGCACAGACTAGACAGAGGCATAGTCACATTATTCAATTATGTAAGGTGGTCATAATGTGTCACTACTAAGTCAGAGGCACAATATTTCGTATCTATGCAGTACACATATTACCACTATGAGGGGTGGTAATAGCAATATTCATCAAGGACACCCTCACCTCATGGTTGGTGGCAACACACGATGCATTGGACACCATCCGGGTGCAATTAACCATAGGCAAGATTGCTCTGCAGTTTGTAGCATGTTACAGGCCATCCTCTGAAACTCAGGTACCTCACAGAGCTTTCATGAAAACAGTGGCGGGGATACATGTACCTGCAAACACCATCACACTGGGTGATCCCAACTATCCAAATATAGACTGGGATCAGTACTACAGCCCCAACACTCTAGCCCACAGGTTCCTAGAGTTCATACACTCACATGCCATGGAAGAACTAGTCACCATCCCCACAAGAGGAGACAACATAGTAGATCTCATCATCACAAACATGGGCTCACAATGTTCAACACCAGAGGTATACCCATCATTGGTGAGATCAGATCATAACCTACTCTCAGTGGAAGTCCACATCCCACCCACCCCAGATAGAAAAGACCACAGTGCAGAACTTCTCAGAAGCCGACTACACACTTCTAATGACTGGTGTGGTCTCTTTCAAAGCCCCCAAGCCAGCAGACACCATTACCCAAGCCACTGTATCACTTACAACTGCCTTCTACCAGCACCTTCAGGACTGCATGGATGAGGCAATCCCAAACAAAACACAGACTCGTTGTACCAGAGGCAAGCGTCCAGTGTGGTGGACCTCAGCCATAAACAAGCACTACAACACAAGGAAGGAGGTACTACAAGATAGAGCGATATCCGTGGAAGGGTAGACACCCTGCTCAATATAGGTGAAACACTGAGTTCCCCATGAAATCATCCAAGGCGAATATTGGGAGTAATCCCACTAAGGACTCACGTGACAACCATGAGGCCTTTTATACATACGTTACACACCTGGGAGGAAACTCCCAGATATGCTCAGAATAGGCTCAGAATGCTGTAAATATCACTGAACCTACAGACATTGCCAACATACTGGCTGACAGGTTCAGTGCAGATTTCTCCCCCCACCCCTCCACCACAACTGGAGAGATATGTATGAAAGAGGATTGTAGCCGCCCAAACATCTCAAATGCTCAGGTGGGAACTGCTCTATCCAAGGGAAAGAACGCAGCATCCATGGGACCAGATGGTGTCCCTGGTTTTGTGCTCCATGAACTCACTCAAGAATTAAACCCGCAGTCAGGGCAGCTGTTTGATCTTAGCCTCAACTCAGGATATGTTCCCAAGGAGTGGCATATGTCAATGGTGGACCCACTTCACATGGGGGTGCCTCCACCAACCACAGAAACTACCATCCCATCAGCTTGACAAGCAGGGTCTGCTAAGCTATGGAGAAGATCATAATGGAAGTCATAGCTGAGGACATAGGGGACTTGCAGACATTAGATCCAACCCAGTTAGGCTTTGTCGAGGGCAGATCATGCCTTTTAAACTTGGTTGACTGTTTCATAACAGACACCAAGGCCATTGACAAGGGCAAGGCACTCCACACAGCCTACCTTGACCTGGCAAAGGCTTTCAACACAATACCCCACTCGGGTATCATTGAAAACATCACCAGCTTAAATGTGAACCCATACATCACAAGATGGGTTGCAAACTGGCTACGTGACAGAACAGACAGGTTCAGACTTGCTGGTGCCATGTCACACTCCACAACTGTCACAAGTGGTGTCCCACAGGGCTCAGTCCTGGGCCCACTATTGCTCAGCATCTACTTTTCAGAAGTACAAGCAAACACAGCAGGATTATGGCTTGGTGAGGGTGGATGTTAGTCATGGTCCTCAGGTGTGCATATGATACATGGTGTTACATTACTTAACACATGGCATTCATGCCTCGGGTGGTGCTGCAGGGCTGCCTCTGTCGGATGCACATACTACACTCCCTGTACGTTTGGAAGCAGGTTGTGTCATGTTAGGCATCCCTGTTACTGTATGAGTGAGTCAGAGCGGGTATCAGTCCCAGTGTTCCTACTGACCAGGCATATGTGCTATGCGTTGCCTCTTTGCCAAGGCCAGGGCATACTGGGCACGCCTCCTTCTGCCTACTGGGACAAGGTCAGGTTGTTCCTCCTCCAAGTCACCCCCTGCCTGTGGTGGCCTTGGCAATGGTGGGGGGATGTTTGGCCCAGCCCTGTGCTGGTCCTGCTGCAGCTGTTTCCGTAGGATCATATTATGTAGCATAGCACATATCATGATCATTTGGGTACATGTAGTTGGTGTGTACTGCAAAGCTCCACCAGACGTGTCCAGACACCGGAACCGTGACTTGAGCAGCCCAAACACACGCTCTATGATATTACGTGTTTGTGCGTGTGCCTCATTATGGCGTTCCTGTTCGGGTGTGTGTGCATTTCTGATGGGTGTCATCAGCCACGGCTCAAGTGCATAACCAGCATCCCCCACTAGGTGTCCGTGTGGGAAGTCCCCATTGGCAAATGATTGGTACAGCTGCGTCAGATGCCAGATGTGGGAATCGTGGTAGCTCCCAGGGCAGCCAGCACACACATTCATTATTATGCCCTGGGCATCACACACGACCTGGCAGTTGATGGAGGGGTATCCCTTGCGGTTAATGTAGACTCTACCCCGCTCACCGGCTGGTGCCTTGATGCGTATGTGCGTGCAGTCTATTGCACCCAGCACCTCAGGGTATCCCGCTATTTGCTGGAAGAGACACATATTGCTGGCCACAACCTCACGGTCATTAGGGACATATATATGATCACTGACATGTGGTGACATGGCATCCAGGAACTGGTGCAGTACCCTGGAGGCTGATGCCTGTGATATCCCCATCATATCGCCAGTTGGTCTCTGGAAGGTACCTGTTGCTAGTATTCTTAGGCCAACACATACCTTGGTTTCCACTGGGATGGGTTTCCCTCTGTTGGTTCTGTGTGTGAGGCGTGGCCTGCACAGCTCAACAATCTGCTGCAGGAGCTCTCTGTCCACTCTATAGCGCTCTACTATCTCCAGCTCATGTAACCCATGGTAGGTGACCCTGGGCCTGTATACTCTTCTCCTTCTCCTCACTCTGGGTTGTCTGTCAGCATCTGCATTATCACCACCCTCAGCAATTCGCCTATGTCTGATTATAACAGCTATGGCAGCCCCTAGCATTTCTGCTCTGAGTTCAGCTTTTTTCAGTTTTCAATTCTGATAGCTTAGTTTCTGGCAGTATCTCTTGTGAGAAACAGCCTGCACTGCTCTCTGTTGTGTTTTAAGTGCTGGGTTGGGTTTCTAGTCTGCCTGTGTAATTGCCTGCTTCCAATTGTTTCCACCAATTAACTCCAGCAGTATTCCCTGGCAGTTTCCCTGTATTTTGGTTGTTTCCTGCTTCCTCTCTGTTTCCTGAGGGGAGCAATGTGCACACCAGCTTAAACACGCTCACAGTCACTTAAACGCGCGTACACATCCCTACACGGTGTTACACGCGCGCACACATCCTTACACGGTGTTAGCTAGGCTGATTCATGCTAAAACGCGAGCACACTGCCTTACACACGTGCACGCCCGCGCAAACCGTTGTAAACAGTTTGCAACACGCTCCCACATGTAGAACCTGCCTTACACGCGCATGCACGTATATCAAGAAACTTAGAGTGTAGGGATAGCGTATGCCCTCAATTTCTTGACTTTCCTAGTGTTCTGTTGGGACACACCTCCCTCCCTGATGTCTGTCTGTCATCTCTTACCTTACGTTGCCCTCCAATCTGGTACATTTCTTTCTATCCTTCCCCCCCATGATGTCACCTACCTCTTACTCTGTTCCTCCCCTTCTCTAACTCTTACACTACTCAGAAAGTGCTCATTACCTATGTGGCAGTGTGATTCAGTATTGTAACCCTCATTTACATAGGATTGCCTAGTAATGCTTAGTTACATATCTTACACGGAGCTTCCCCCCCTTGACAACCACTAAACGGAGGCCATATTGTTTTTGCTCTGCAAGTCCCTCCATTGACATTTCATGTAATACATAAATCCCACAATTGTGGGCTTATAAGCTTCGGTTTTCAGTTTTAGGTAGCGCACCCGTTTGCTGGTGTGCGCTACAGTTAAACACATAAATCCGTGAAAAAAAAAAAGTTATATAACTTTTTTTGCCAACAGTTTTCATGCCAATGGCCACATATTTGGCCATTGGCATGCTTACTGTAACAAATGCACCCTTTATTTGGAGCTGACATAGCTCCGTTTTTAATTTTGCAGAAATGTACTCAGTTGTCAGCTGAGTACATTTCTGCAGCTAACACGTCCGTTACACGGACTGGTTTGGGCTTCGTGGATCGCTCACATACCTCATTTGCATATCTTGGAGCTGCAAATGAGGTATTGAGCATTTCCACGCCCACTTCGTGTAAGAGACGTGTTAGCTGTCTCTTACACGGAGATTTGGGCTGTTGCTGAATCAGGAGGCTTACACGGAGGCTTACACTACTCTTAAACTCCGTGTAAGCCTTCCTGAATCTGGCCCTATGTTTCACTGCAAACTATCTATGCCTAGATATGATACTTATGAAACAGTCAAATAAAATTATGACTCCACAAGGAACCTGTATGTCTGTTTGCTTGTTTTTTTATTTTGTAAAATAAAAAAAACTACAACTTCACATGGAATATGTGTCTGTTTACTTATTTATGTATGTATAAAGTTGTACTGGCTAGTTGTAATCAGAAACATGAAAGTCTGTCTAGTATATAGAAATATACATGCAATAAAAGAAATTAATTACTTGTGATTTCATGACATTTCAGTGATAACTGAAGGCATACCTCTGAATTTTATAGTGCAGACAAAAGCCTTGACAAACATTTAATTGGCTAAAGTAGTTACCAAAGTCCAAGATAAAAGAGTAGAGGAACAGTAACTTTACTCAAAAGCATTATACAACATCAATAAGGTACAAGCAGAGCCCATATGACTCAAAGATGACTAGTTACTCACCAGAAAATACCCTCTACCTCTGTGGATGAAGAGCAAAAAAGTGCATATTGCACACCTCAACCTGGTAAAGGCATTCAACACACTGCCTCACTTAGGTCTAATAGACAAACTCAAAAAAGTAGAGCTAAATCCCTATGTAACCCAATGGATAGTCAAATGGTTCATGGAAAGGACACATGAAGTTAGGGTGGTGGAATCCACCTCCACCAATAGGCCTGTTACTAGTAGTGTTCCACTGGTCTCAGCTCCTGAACCTCACCTGTTAGGAATATACTTTTCTGAAGTTATAACAAATATAAGAGGGTATTTGGGTGATAAAATCTGCAGATGACTGATTCCTCCAAATATGTACATATCATTAAGGAGGGTCTGAGAGCCAAGTAACTGGTGCCAGAAACTTAGCCTAATACTCAGTGCCAAAAAATGTATATTTATACCCTTTGAGAAGATGAGTACCCCTGCAAATTACAACACTGATAGCACTGTTCTAAGAGTAGAACCAGTAGTAAGGGCTTGAGAACTCAGATTGACAGTAACCTGAATTTTGATAAACATGTCTTCATGATGGTGAAAAATCCTTTGATGAGGTATAACTCATAAGTAAGATCAAGGTGCCCAGATCTAAGGAGATCATACTCCCACTATGCTCAGCCCTCATTAGACCAATAATGAAGTACAATGTACCCTTCGGCTGACCAGCCATTTGCAACAACTGTAGTATCATTATAGTCTTCATTAAAAAGAAACCAGTAGGCAAACAACATGTCCTATGTGTACTACCTCAAAGCCCTGTCCCTGCTCTGTCTCCTACAGACTACTGAGGGTCAATCTATACCTAGCCTGCAAGGCCTTCTGAGATCCAGCCTTGATGGATATACTACACATTCACAAAACAAGCAGCAAAAGAATTACCCACTCTAAGGATCAAACCTTGTCTGTGACATAAGGAAAACATATTGGAGGAACAGGTGCATCTTTGAGAGATTACCATTTTTCTGGGAAAGACCCCCCATTTATGTGAAACAGAGCTCGTCTTTAAGCCTGTTCAAATGACATTTGGGAAGTCATAAATTCACCCCTGCTTGTCACCTCTGGCTTTTTTGGCAGCAAAGGCACAGGCATGCATCAAAATCTTTCCAGTCCTTAGGCACTGACAATAATGAAAACTAGGGCATGAATAGTTATGTTGAAAAAGGCTCTAGGGCCATTAGACTGGTAACCGCCATTGAGTATTTCTTCTACTGATATGCAAATGCACAAATTTGCTTTCCTTATAAAGTTGTGCAACAAGAACAAGCTGGAGTCCAGAAATACATATAATAACCAAAATCAGCTATAGTGGAATGTAAGAAAAGGTAGGATACTGGTTAGCAATGAGCTTCTCTTTAAATAAGCTATACTGTACTGGGCATAACACTGATGTATACAATGTATTTTGTATAGCATACATCATGGACAGAAGTAGGTTAAAAAATAAAGACATCTGGGTACACAAGTCCCAGGATAAAAAGTGCCCGATCCTCATATGCACACTGGTTCCAGGACTGGGAGAACTGACAGTGCAGAATCTTCATTACACAAACATTCCAACAATGGGGTTAGGCCAGGTGCAGGGGGAGAATGCCCCTACCCCATTGTAAAAGGAAGTAGTAGTCCTCAAAAACTGATAGGCCAGAAAAGAGCCATTAAGATGATAGAGTGGGCTACTGAGGATAAGAATGAAATTAAGTGTTGTTACTATTATGCAAGAAGCCCAGAATTTCCAGATAGAAGACATTCAAAAAGACTAAGAGGAAATCAGAGGAAAGAAAAAATACTTGCAGAGGAAAAAACATCAAAACCTTCAAATGAATTTTTGTATTCATTAATACAACAAACCCATGAAAAATTTACATGGACATGGGTAAGAAAGAGATCTGATTTGCTGCAATATTTATGCAAAGGAGAAAGTCAAAGTAAATCAATACTAGAAAGCATCTCCAAAGATATTTGCAGAGAAATACAAGCAAAGTATCCAGGGTATGGAAACTTTCATAACAGAAAAAATAAGATCATAAAGGGGAATATAAAACCGAAGATTAGTAAAGCAGAAGTTAAACAAATAGAAGCTGAAGTTATGGAATACTTCCACAGTGAAGGATTTTGTGTAGAAAGTCTAACACAATTTATTAGTAACCAAAAAACGGAGGATGCAGAACAAACCAGTAAGCAGAAACAAAGCACCCTGAACCACTGCTAGGTAGGCACACAAATTTATTAAGCCGAGTGAACTGTTCGGCTTAATAAATTTGTGTGCCTACCTAGCAGTGGTTCAGGGTGCTTTGTTTCTGCTAACACAATTTATGTCACAGCATGATGGAACAGTTAGTCCCCAAAGTAAGGAAAACAGAAAGGGTGGGATACATCTGAGGGAGGAATATGGACATGGGGGTGTATAATAACTTTAATATAGTGCAATATTTATGCACAGGAGAAAGCAAAACAAATCAATACAAAAAAGCAGCACCAAAGACAGCTGCAGAGAAATACAGGCAAAGGCATTCAGATATACCAAATTTCATATTACAGAAAAATAAGACAAAGGGGAAAGCAGAAAAGAGGATTACTAATGAGGAAGTTAAAGAAATAGAAATTGCAGTTATGGATTACCTATAAAGTTAAGGATTTAGTGTAGAAAATCCTACAGTGGTAATGTCACAGCATGATGGAACAATGAGTCTAATAAATTAAGGAGAAACAAGTGGAACGGGAAGCATCTGATCACTTACCACATGAAGATTCTCTACAGTCTTCAGTAGGAAATGAGTACAAAAGTTCACCGAGGGTTGCACAGCAAGGGAAGGAGCAAGAAACATCGACAACTGACACAATGTTGTGTAGTGATAGTAGGAAATGAGTACAAAAGTTCACCTAGGGTCGCACACCAAGGGAAGGAGCAAGAAACATCGACAACCGACACAATGTTGTGTAGTGATAGTAGGAAATGAGTACAAAAGTTCACCTAGGGTTGCACAGCAAGGGAAGGGGCAAGAAACATCGACACCTCTTGACACAATGTTGTGTAGTGATAGACAAGTGAATTCCTATCAGAAAGAGCAACAGATGATGCAGGATTCAGCTGAAGAGAATATGTGACAGAAAGATTTTTAGGCACTTTCCACAGAATCCCTAAGCCGAATGGGCTGGAGCCGAAACTAGCTTTTGGAACACCGGAGACTGGAAGAGTCTTAGGAGCACCCTGTCGATGTCCGAATCAGACATCTTGGATGATCTGGATGATACCGATCGGGTCCGAACCGATTTCTCCATTGGCTCCAAGGGACTAGGGGGCCGGCTCCGAATGGATTCTATAACTATCGACTCCGAGGGAGATCTCAGGGTAATTTCCCTCGGTGCCGACAAGGACTTCGGCTCCGAAGGGGAAGAGTCTGAGCAGGCAACCCTCATCGGCTCCAATATCAGTGGAGCCGATGAAGGTGACCCGCCTCTCGATGCTCCAGTCCTCGGCTCCGAAACCAGAGGGGTCGAGACTGGAGGCATCGAGGCAGACCATTCCGCCCTCGGCTCCGAAGTCCGTGGAGCCGATGGAGAAGTCTGCCTAGATTTTTTGGCAGTCGGTTCCGACTGACTGATCGGAGCCGACGCTTTCTTCTTTTTTGAAGGAGGAGAGGAAGATAAAGCCTCCTCGAAGGATGGCTTAATTAACCCCTTAAGGATTAATTTGTTTTTCCTCTCCTGGAGGACCCTTGATGAGAAGGCGTGACACACGCTACATGATTCTTGTAGGTGCTTGGCGCCTAAGCAATAGACGCACGAGGAGTAGTCGTCCGTTATGGACATCTTATAACCACACCTCGTGCACTTTTTAAACCCAGAGGGTCTATGCTCTTTGGACATAACTAATTTCGAAAACGGTACACCTGTCTAAAGAGAAATACAACAAAACTGAATAGTTTAAGAACAACAACAATAGAATAAAGTTTTTTATTTATTTTTTTTTTTTTACACAATACAGTTGAACAAACCACACAGAAAGAGAGAGTCAAGACCCTCTAACTTAAACGGGTACTTGACCCACAAAAGAAACACTAATAGCAAAAGCAACAGGGGAAGGCCCCTCTAACTAAAACGGGAAACCTTCCCTGACGAAAAAAACACGAATTTCTCAACAAAACTGTTCAATACACACTCGTATGACAACAATAGCTGTTAAAACAGCTTTTGGGTTCAAAGCAAGCACATTTCTGACAGGAAAAAGCCTAAATAAATAGTACTTAGCCCAGCCAAGTTGAGACCACGTCTAAGCTTGTAAGCAGCAAACGAGATCTGGGGGATTAGTGGTGGTGCATCCTGGGATAAAAGATAGCTCAGCCAATAAGAGGCCTCGCTCTATAGCATAAGCGTGCCGAGTCCGAGCCCATCAGTACAGAATGTAGGTGAGATAGGATCACATAACATCACCTGTTTAATGCACTCCCAATTCCCAGTGTTAACACCAAAAATTATGATCAGTTACTCTTTATTACTTACTAATTAGCTGGTTTACTGAATGGAATGCTGTTTTAAATGAATGTCTTAATTTCTTTCCTTTCTCTTTATTTCACTCTAAATTTCTACATATTTTGCTATTGTATGTCTGTAAAGCAACATTGTTGTTTGAATGAATATTCATGCAGCTGCTGCCTCTGTCGGGCTGCAGGCATGTTTGGGGAGGGATTTGCTACTGCGCATCCTGCAAGGCGCTACACTGATAGAATGCCTTTATATCTATATACATAAAAACTGTATCTATATATATCCCCAACTTGCCCAGTGGTTAGACACTAACAGCCACCTCCACACAGGCTCTGACAGTCAAACACACACACACACACACACACACACACACACACACACACACACACACACACACACACACACACACACACACACACACACACACCTGCCATGTCCTGGAATAAAACCCTACCTAAGTAGTGTATCACACTACAGCAATACGCAGTTACAGCACGCTACAGAGGATACTGGGTTACAGCAGTCCTAGAGGTGTATTCCTAGGTGGGTGACATCAGCAGGATTCCCAAAGGTGGTCATGTGAATTGTACAGTGTGCATACTCTAAAAAGCATTGTTCTTGTCTCAGGCAGACAGAGAGAGAGACACACACACACACACACACACACACACACACACACACACACACACACACACACACACACACACACACACACAGACACACACACAGACACACACACACAGACACACACACAGACACACACACACACTTGATCTCTTGGAATAGAACCCCTACATAACTAGTTTATCACACTACAGCAATATGTAGTTACAGCACGCACTACAGAGAATACTGGGTTACAGTAGTCCTAGATGGGTAGCAAACTGGCTCACTGATGGAATCCACCTAATCAAAATATGGGAAGCCAACTCAAGCAGAAGAACCATAATCAGTGGCGTACCACAGGGATCAGTCTTGGGGCCTCTGTTATTTGGGATATACTTCTATGAGGTGCAGGCCAAAACCAGTGTGCTATGGCTGACCAAGTTTGCAGATTACTTCAAGCTGGGTGTGGTCATCAATACCCCAAGTGGGTCTCAGCCAAACAAATGACTGGTTCCCGAAACATGGCCTCAAGTGCAATGCTAAAAGTTGCATCATCATCCCCTTTGGGGAGAGTGATGACCCCACCTGGGCAGCCAAGTGATCTGGATTATGCAGAATGCTCCGTATTCAATGATAAGTGAAGCCCCTGTTCCGCTGTTCCACACTGAACAGCTTCGGCTCCACAACACAGGTTTTCATTGGTTTGTATACTTCAATTACTGCCAGTCAGCATCACGGTATACAAATCAATCAAATCGGTATGCTACTGTTCTGCACTGAACAGCATTGGTTGTGCTACACAGTGATTGGCTCATATTCTGCAATTACAATCAATCACCACCGCAGTATATTAACCAATCAAATAACTGCTCATGAGATCTACCCTTTCAGAGCAAGTGGTACAAAACAGGATACACTTTCACGTCTACTTCACAAGTTTTGCAAAGACACCACAATACGGTTACTCATTCTTAATCGTGTTATCTTTCATGGTGAAATCTCACTAAGCCACTTGATTTTTCTGTTTTTGGGTACAGCTGTGCACTTTAGTCGTCACTCACAAAACATGCTCATGAAATCCTTAGCTTGGTATAGTAGTCTGTAGCATATTCCAACCCATTTACAGGGTTAGAAATCTGCTCTGTTGCAAGCACCACTACTCTTCAATACTAATATACATACAGATAGTAGGGTACCTGGAAACAGGAATGAAAAAAAAAGGCTACATACAATCAAGTAGCTTTAGCTGAAAGAATGTTATGTAAGTATTTTATTTTTGTAGAGCTAAAAGCAAAGCCCAACTTTTAGCTGACTTTCTACCTTGTCCTAGCTCAGCCACTGTGGCTAAATGTCTGACATTTTTTTTATTTTTTAATCATAAACCCTACTGGAATATACTGTCAATGCCTGCGGGCAAAGTAAAACTACAGACCTCTCAGACACCCCCAAACACACTCACACACACTCACACACACTCACACACACACACACACACACACACACACACACACACACACACACACACACACACACACACACACACACACACACACACATGCATACATACACACACACACTTAAAAAGGTAATACATGGATGGTCATAGCAAAACAAAAAATATAGTTACCTGCTGTAACAATCTCCAAACACAAAAATAAAACTGGATCCCCACTTTGATGAATCTTTCCCACATCCACTAAACAGCAAAATAAGTACTAGATCTAAAGAACTAAATTTTGTTTGCAACACAAACAGTACACATTGGACAGACAGCTATATATCTCTCAGAATTCCCATTTTCTGGAATAGGCTGTCCATGTATGTGAAAATGCCCCTACTCTGTCATTATCTTATTATTTCATTCCCCTGATTTGCCTGAAAACTACATATTTTATGAGGATCACACCAAAAACATAAGACAAAAATTTGGACATTCTGCAAAATTCTGGGCAGCTGAGATGTATGACGAGGGTGACTTAGTGTGTGTGAGCATGTGTGTGTGTATGTGCATGTGTCCATGCATATATTTTGGCTGAAAGGCCATGGTCATGGTCAAGGTACATGTTTTGAGCAGTGTGAAAATAGGGTGTTTCACATTTTGACTGTTTGCCACACTTTGCTATGGTCTGTGTTTCACATTGGCCTCTTAGCAGGTTGAGACCTATGTATGGTCCCCACATATTATCACATTAATAACAATGTCCTAAGCACGCAATCAGTCATGAGGGATTTGGGCACCCAGGTTAATAGTAACCTGACTTTTGACCACCATGTTGCTTCCTTTGTACAGAAAGCTTTCTATATGGTGCACCTCATAAGTAAGGGTATCTCATTCAGGTACAAGGGGATCATAACATCTCTGTATTATTTTCCCTTATAAGGCCAATTACTGAGTACAATGCCCCCTTTAGCATGTACCGCGCAAAACGCGTGCAGCAGCTGCAGAGATCACAGAGGTTCTTCACAAGAAGAATCCAGGGCCTCAAAGAGCTACCCTACACAGATGGGCTAAAAGCCCTGTCCCTCTACTCAGTATCATACAGACTCCTCAGAGGTGACCTCTGTATGGCATACAAAGCAATCTCAGAACACACCTTGATGGGACTGCTGCATATCTGCAAGTCAAGCTCCACTCGAGTAACCCACACATGCAATCTCAACCTGGTCTGTGACATCAATAGGACTTGGTGGGAGAGATTTGTGTCCCAGAGACTCCCCCATCTGTGGAATAGACTCCCTCTCCACATCAAGAATTTTACCTCAATATCCATTTTCAAGCGCAATATGGATAACTGGATGGGAAACAGAAACTATACCCCTGGGATTCCACCTGTGTCCGTGCTGGACAGGGGCTTTTGGTGCGGATTTGTCAAACATGGGCTAAACTCAAGGCTAGGCTTATAAGGGCCTTAGGGCTAATAGCCTAGTAACTTCCTGTGATCCTATGAACCAGGGGATGAAAGGTTAATAATAGCAGCCCAAGATGGTGGACTTACATACATATTAGTTTACAAAGTCCACTAAACATGTGTGAGAAGCAGACAAATGTAGGTTCTGTAAAAAAAATAACTAGAAGTAGTTGCATACCTTGCTGCTGGGTGTGATACACACAGAGGGTCTATACACTGAAAGACACAATAGTGTAGCAAGACTGTTCCATTGAGGATTGTGCGAACACCACAATACAGAAGTAGGTGAGAAGCTTTAGGAACATGAACCACAAAGTAACAGAGAATGATGAAGTGTGCATCAGACTGTATCAGCCATTACCAATAGTCCAAAAAAGTAGGTACAGGAACACCAGTTATAGTAGTTCATTAAAAACAAAAAAGTAGCATTGATCATTGAAATTGCTGCACATTGCCTTTACAGTGTTTTACATACAGCAAGACACAAAGTAATAAACTCTCAAGATTTGGAGGGAGAAATGAGAGCAATGTTGAGAAAAAATGCTGAGACAGTTCCAATAGCAGTAGTCGGAGCAATGGATTGGAAAAAAAAAAAACTAAAGTCATTTTAGATATGCTACCCAATAATGTAACTCCATATGAATTTCAGGAATCAATTCTGGCCCTATTGTGGGTGATACGAATAACACTTTTGTATTACAAAGATTAAAACAATACTAATTTCATGAACTTTAACTATACCCTGACTTAGGAATGGGGTCCATTCTCAAAAAAAAAAAAAAAAACAATTATCCTTGTTTCCCATCTTTCCTGACCTAGAGTAGTCCAAATACAGGCTTTGCTGTATTCTGGACTTTTGAAAAGTTCCTGTGTTGCCCATTTCCTTTCTTGGATAAAGGGAGGCTTCTTTGTTCACCAGTGGCAGTGGGGAGCTTAGAGCAGCCTATCTATCCCTGGAGGAGTGTTCCCAGCACAGCAATTTGGTAGTCTATTGGCTGTTTTGGGCCAATTTCTAGCTCTTTCAAGTCCCCCTGTATAAAACCCGCTTTGGCGCAGTTTTTGCGCTTGTTACTACCCAGCCAAGCTCCTTGTGGTCCTGCAGAGTGGTGCTAGCAGCAGAGAGGCTAAAAGAGCGACTGCTAATCTGATAAAAGTGTTTTTTTTTTCTACTACTACTTGGGCGACTGTCCAATCTAGCTAAACTGCAAGTATTTCTGCTTCTTGAACTGTTTTAAACTGTTTAAAGTTGTTTTTGCACCTGCACTTTTAAAGTTTATATTTGTTAGTTGCATATACCTGTTGAGGCTACACACTCAAGTGCGCTAGCCTGTGTTACATATTTATTGCATTTTTTTGCTGTTTTTTGCAAAAAAAGAAAATAATTATCCTTGTTTCCCATCTTTCCTGACCTAGGGTAGTCCAAATACAGGCTTTGCTGTATTCTGGACTTTTGGAAAGTTTCTGTGTTGCCCATTTCCTTTCTTGGATAAAGGGAGGCTTAAAGCAGCCTATCTATCCCTGGAGGAGTGTTCCCAGCACAAGAATCTGGTAGTCTATTGGCCATTTTGGGGCAATTTCTAGCTCTTTCAAGTCCCCCCATATAAAACCTGCTTTAGCATGGTTTTGCGATTTTGCGCATAGCTCAGCATCGAGCATGTGCCGCTTAATTGGGTCTAAACCATTCTCGGCTCCACAAATTCTGCTCTTCACTTTTCCCTTAGAACTGATGTAGTTCTCATAATAAACACCCTATTCCTACTTAGAAGCCTGGCACTTGCTCACTAAAGTAATTATATAAGTCAGCACTAGAAAATTAAAAGCACTAAACCCTCACAAACTCCCTTTGAGTACCTTGTTCCCCATTGGCCATTTTTTTCAATTATAAAGGAATTCCCAATACTATTCTAGCATGTACAAAGGTCAGTTGTCAATCTCCTCTGCAGTGCAGCTGGTGAGTCTGGGAATCTTGAGGCAATGTTACAACTGCCTCATGTACACAAACAACCCTCTCCTCCTCCCAACAAATTCCAACACATGTGAGAGATGCAACTGTATAGCCAAACTGGAGGCTACGCTCGCTCAACTCAGTACTGGCGTAACCAGTCAGGAGGAGAAGGAAACCACACTCACTACAATTCCAGTCTCACATAGACCTACCACGACAGCAAACCAAACACATAAACACACAAAAACATACTCGGAGGCTGTAAATAAAAATCTGCCTAAGCAGCAGAGACCTCTAAAGCAGACACCCAAGCAACCGCTACCCCAAAACAAAACACGTGCAACACATAGCTCACAAAGCCGGTGTGGTGAACAGTCACAGCCCTTAAGGCTAAACAACACACATGATACACTTGTAATAGGTGACTCTTATCGTCAGGCACACTGACGCCCCACTCACCAGGCTGAACAAGGAGAAGGTCAGGGTGAGCTGCCTGTCGAGGGCTAGCACCCGCCATATAACACAAGCACTCACGTCACACCAAGGCAAGTACAAATATGACTCGGTCATTGTCCATGCTGGTGTGAATAACCTGAGACGTACCTCCCTGGACTACTTGAAAAGAGACATAGAGGAGCTCTCTGAGCATGTAGCCCAGGCCGGTATGACCCTGACCTTGAGTAGCATCTTACCCTCACCAAGAATGATGCCACAATATGAAGACAAGATGATCAATTTCAACAATTGGCTTAAGTATTGGTGTCATTTAAAGGGGATCCAATGCCTGTCAGCCTGGGATGACATGCTCGACAAGCCACGATACCTAGCTAGGGACGGCTTGCCCCTGTCACCCCTGGGCTTTTGGATATTGGCAAAGGCTCTTGCCACCCCCATAGTGCCTTTTTTAGGCAAGGCTCAAAAGACAAACCCTCTTCCATAGGTATCACAAGGGATAAGAAACTAAGAGTAATGCTACTCAACGCCAGAAGTCTAAACCTCAAGATGCACGCACTCGAAACTCTTCTTAGCATGGAAAACATTGATATCTGTGCAGTAACAGAAACCTGGTTCAAGGCTCCTGAGAGCACCCCAGCACTACCAGGTTATACCTCATACCATGCTTTTCGGCCCCAAAACTTGGTCCGAACCACAAAAGGAGGGGGAGTATCAATATTCGTCAAAGATATCCACACCTCCAGGTTGGTGGCACAGCACGAAGCATCAGAGACTATCCATGTGCAACTAACTGTGGGTAAAACTGCCTTCCAGTTTATAGCCTGCTACAGACCACCCTCCCAAACCCAACACCCTAGCCCCAAGGTTCCTAGAATTTATGAACTCAAATGCTATGGAACAACTTGTTACCACTCCCACAAGAGGGGAAAACATACTGGACCTGATCATCACCAACATGGGGACTCTATGTTCCAGACCAGACGTGTATCCCTCACTGGTAAGATCAGACCATAAACTAATCTCACTGGATATTCACATCCAGACCCCATCCAGTACTGCACACCCAGAGTGACGGAAAACTAGGAACCTGTGTAGAATTAAACCTATAATACAAAGCTTTACACTATATAAACCATGCAACATGCAAACAAGTACATCAAATACATACTGTCCACTTAAATTTCTCTAGTAATGAAAGCAAAACACAAGAGATGACATCAATAACATACAGTCTAAGTTAGAATCTCACAAACATAAAAATGTTCACTTACGTATAATGTCCATGTCTCTAGTCTAAACAAGTCCCATTAATTCTTTGAGCAACCATCTCCTACAATGTTGACTGCTTCTCCAGACGGCTTGTACAGACTCTACAGAACAGCTTAACCAGCAGAATATTGCCATTATCTATAACATTTACTTCAAAATTCAAGTCACCTATAGCAAATTGTGACAGTCATTTATAATCCCAATGTCACCAACCACAAAAAGTAAAATTGTTAATAAAACAAGATTAATTTAGTAAAAAAATACTGCAATAATCTATTGCCCAACCTTCCCCTATGAGTGTAGCTTCTGCAGCTAAGCAGAATTCTGTAGAAAGTGACACACATATTATTTCATAAAACAGCACACCAACCCCCAAACAATGAAGCCAAGTCTTGTCTCTCCACATGATGCACCTAGACAATATCTGACTTTACTAGTTTGTAATGAATGCATGAATAGATAACACTGGTTAACACATTCAGATAAATACATGCATTCAATTGCAAAAGACATTTTAAACAGCTTAGCATTTCAATGTCTCATTCAGTGAAATGAAAGTCAATGCCAATCCAGAAAACAATGCACTTAGCACCTCATCAAGTTGAATATGACCATTTTCACCTCTGCTGGCATCCATTGTGTAATCCAGGATGTCGAAGATCAAAAACACTTAACAGAAAGCCAAGGATGACTGTAGTAATTTAAGAATAATTATCACACAAACTAATTGACTTGGGCTTCTCTTGCCACAAACTGAAAATTGTGCAACTATTTTTATATATTTAGTCAATGTTTTAGTTAATTTAACAAAGTTCAAGAAACTGAATTTTCAGTGGAGATTGACATCTGCAGAAAATGCTAATAAAGTTATGCATACATTTGTAAAAGACCTATTTATAGGCTTGTAACACAGTTGGAACAGATGTGAAAAAATAAGTTCAGTGAAAATCAGGGGAACCACAAATCTCTTGGGCAGCTGATCTTTGTGGTTCCCCTGACTTTCATTGAACTTATTTTAGAGAAGAGTTGAGAAGCAAAGTTGGCATAAGAGGAAACATATTTATTTTAATGATGTGCTTCCCCTAGAAGAAGCAAAACCTCTAAATGTTTGAGTTGGGTTAAGTCTGAAGATGGCCAGAAACACAAAAGGAAAAGGTACATTACACTATTTTGACTTGTATACCTTTTTTGTTGTAGTCATATAAACATGTTATGGTCTTGCAATGCACTCACCAGTGCACACACTGTCTGTAAAAATATCATGCATATATCTTTAGTACATGTCTTCCTGACGCACTGTAAAAGATCTCAGTCTTCAGTGCAGACAAGACTCCTTCTCCACTTCCACATACTGCAGATCCATTCCTATCACCCAACAGCCACCAGGAAAGCAGGCCTAAGCATGTTATGCCCACTAACTCTGCTTCCATAGAAGCCTGTTACTTAGTCATATGTCAGGTCCATAGGAGATGCAAAGCAGTTGAGCTGCAAGAACGTTTCAGCTTTGCCAGTCCTCCCTTTTCAAGAAGGGCCAGGCCTGATGAAATTATGAATGCACAACTAGTTATCCTTTTTAAAGGCAGAAAGTGTGTCACACTGTTAAACCCGGAGAGTTAGTTTGTTCTAGAGAGGTGGGTAATCACTGTGTTGTAAATCTATACCTCCATCATGTGCATTTATTTGTGGGAGTGGGTGTACATCTGTGGTCCTAATATTATCCAAGCTATTTGGTTTATGGATGTATAAGAGTTTTTAGATTATTGGATCCACTGTAACCAGCAAAGCCGCCTTGCACCACAACAATAACACATGATACCCTGTCCATAATGCTAGCCTGCGTCTTAAACAAAAAAAAAAAGCTGTTGCCATAACACTACCACTACAGAAGATAGTTATGACTCTCATCACACATTTGCATGTGTACACACGCACACACACACACACACACACACACACACACACACACACACACACACACACACACACAGCAGATGGCACTAAGAAAGTATATCAGGTTGCAAGGCAAAAACAGAAAGATAAACAAGATGGTCAGACCACCTTCATAAGGGATGCCAGCAACAATCTGCTCACCAGTCCACAGTGCATCAAAGGGAGATGAAAGGAGTACTTTGAGCAGCTCAAATGAAGAAACCTATACAGAAGCTGTAGTTTCCCAGATACAGCTTACAATAACAGAAAAGCAGGAGCCCACCATAGAAAAAGTAAAAATAGCTCTAAGGAAAATGAAGTCAGGGAAAGCAGAGGATCACTTGAGGTCACAGTTGATATGATAAAGATCGGGCGGCACAGTGGGTTGGAGTTGTTACCTCACAGCAAGAGGTTTCCCTGGTTCAGTTCTTGGCCTGGGTGCCTTCTGTGCTCATTCTGCATGTCCTCCCTGTGTTCATGTGGATTTTCTCCTGGTACTTCTGTTTCCTCCAACATTCCAAAGACATG
The DNA here is from genome assembly GCF_019279795.1 of Protopterus annectens. Taxonomy (NCBI): domain Eukaryota; kingdom Metazoa; phylum Chordata; order Ceratodontiformes; family Protopteridae; genus Protopterus; species Protopterus annectens. The sequence goes on from NC_056735.1 coordinate 61,974,686, forward strand.
CAGTAAGCGGAATGGACACTCTAAATTGGCCACAGGTGTGAGTGAGTGCAACTGCTTAATGTGGAAGAACTACTGTGCCAGGGCTAGCCACCTGGTGGTCTAAACCTTGGTTCTAGATAAGTTGCTTGGTAGTTAGCCAAGTTTCAGTGAGGTTAAAAGAGGTTTTAGTTTGGGTGAGTAGTTCAGAGTGGTTGTCACCAATGGTGCTGATAGTCGAGCCATCCACGTACTGTATGAGGAACGACTGAGGACAGGATGTGTGGAGCTGGATAGTAAAAATGTTAAAAAGAAGTGTGCCAAGAATTGAGCCTTGTGGGACACCCATTTTTATGGGGGAAAAGGAGAACAGAGCAGACAGCCATTATATGGACTGCTGTCAGCTACTGAGGTAGTTGGAGAACCAGGAGCTAGTTGCAGTCGAGAGGTTTAGTTGAGAAAGTTTAGAGAGAAAGATGGGGTGAGAGGTATATATATTATATATATATATATATATATATATATATATATATATATATATATATATATATATCACTGAGACAGATACCTGGTGTCAAAGCCATGGCCTGAAGCTCAATGCCAAAAAGTGTATTGTTTCACTTTTGATAAAAACTCTGTACCCATGAGCTACCATATAGCTGGTAGTCCACTTAATGCTGAAAATGTGATGAGACCTTGGGACACAGGTCAACAGCAGTCTCTCCTCTGATAATCACATCACCACAGTGGTCAGGAAATCCTTCTACGTGGCTCATCTCATCACAAAAGGATTTTCATCCAGAAAAAAATAGGTCATTGTTCCCCTCTACTCATCACTCATTAGACCCATTATAGAGTACAATGCCCCTTTTGTTATGTACCTAACGAGACATCTACAACAACTGGAAAGACCACAGAAATACCTCACAAAGAGGATTACTGGCCTCAAACAGATGCCCTACACAGACCATCTCAAAAAACTACAGCTTTACTCCATCGCATATCGCCTACTCAGGGGGTGATCTCTGCCTAACATACAAAGCTATGTCAAACCCAGAGCTGTTGGACATGCTCCACTTAAAGAAATCCCAATCCCTCCGAGCTACACACTCTAGGGACCTAAACCTTGTCACCACAATAAACAGAACATGCTGGAGGGATAGATTCCTGTCCCAGTGACTTCCCATACTCTGGAACAGACTACCTATCTATGTCAAACAGAGCTCCTCATTAGCACTCAAGAAAAATCTTGATGATTGGATGGGAAATGGGAAATTCACCCCGGGGATCACTTCTGTGGCTTTGCTCGACAGGGGCACAGAAAAATAATTTTCTTGGGTGGCGAAAGCCATGGTACATTTTTTGGCTAGGCGTGTATGGGCCCTAGGGCCGATAGCCTAGTACCTACCTATGAACCTATATATATGCATACATAGATACATACACACACGCACACACGCATATATATATATATATATATATATATATATATATATATATATATATATATATATATATATGTAAACACACACACGTGTGTGTGTGTGTGTGTGTGTGTGTGTGTGTGTGTGTGTGTGTGTGTGTGTGTGTGTGTGTGTGTGTGTATATATATATATATATATATATATATATATATATATATCTATATATATATATATATATATATATATATATATATATATATATATTTATAACATTTATTTATTTTATTTTACATTTGTTGACCGGGATAGTCCGACTGGATAATGTCTATTTTCAGCGGAGGCCCGGGGAGAAAAGTTCCAATCACAGCATGCAGAGGAATACAGGAAAAAATACAGAAAAATACAGGGAAATGAAAGAACATAATATAATACTTGTTTAAAGAAAATTACAGGCAAAAACCATGATATAATACATGTTACAAACATTATGCAGACTCTGTATAGTAGAGCAAGTTAAACAATCAGACATTTTCAGACTTTATAATTATGGCTCAGTTTGCATGTTGCAAAAAGTACTGTTTGGAAAAATTTTGAAAACGAAGCTAATCAGGATTAGAGCAAGGGCATAGCCAGTGAGTAATAAAATGTTACTGAGTCAGGATTAGAGCAAGGGCATAGCCAGTGAATAATAAAATGCTGTCTGAGACTTTTTTTGAATTGAGTTAGTAATGGTGCTAGAGTAAGATGAGCAGGGAGGGAGTTCCAAGTTTTGCCAACAGAATTGGCAAACAGGGAGTCCTCCACTGAGTTGTTGGTTTTTGAATGTTTGGACCAGTAATCTGTTAGATAATCAAATTGGTCTGAGGTTACTAGAGTGGCTATGATGTTTTTAGGTGCAGGTGTATTTTCAGGTTGATTGAGTACTTTATATGCAACTAAAAGTTGATGAGTAGTTAGACTTACAGATATGGAGCATCTGTAGTAGGCCAGGGTCTGAGATTGCCTTGTAGGTGAGACACAGCTCACCTTTGAGCAATCTGCACGATACCGAGCAGAGCAACAGTGATTTCAGCCTGTCCACGCAGGACAGGTGTTGGAGGACATGTATTCTCCTATGGCACCTCTGTGGCTTTTGCAGTTGATGGTGGTGTTTGAAGAGCTACATACCAAATGGGGCATTATACTCGATTATTGGCCTAATGAGGGAGGAGTACAGAGAGGTAATAATATCCTTTTTTTCAGGATGCAATTCCTTTACTTATGAAATGAACCAAGTATAGGCTTTTCTGACCACTGCTGCCACATGGTAGTCAAATGTGAGATTATTGTCAACCTGAGTACCCAGGTCTCTCAACACAGGCTGTGTGCTTAGGGAATTGCCGTTGATGTGGTAATCAGTAGGGGACATGTTTTTGCTGAATGGTATGATAATACATTTTTTTGCGTTTAACTTATTTCATGACTTTGACACCAGTTATTTTTTGCTATGAGACCATCTTGCAGTATGCTAACAAAATTTGTGGAGTATAATGCCCCATTTGGCATCTGTATGGACACATTCAACAACTGGAATGCACAGAGACACCTCACTAAAAGAATACAAGGCCTAGAACACATAGAGAAGTCTTATTAAAAGGATACAAGACCTAAAGAACAAGTCCTACACTGACTCACTCAAAGCCTATACCTGGCATCCCAGAAACAACAAAAAGGTGACCCAGGTCTGCTATACAAGGTATCCTCCAGCACATGGCTGATGGATTTACTGCACAACAACAAGTTAAATGGCATCATAAATACTCTGTCTAGGGATCTAGACCTCTTCTGCAACATCAACAAAATGGTTTATTTATGTATTTTATTTTTATTTATTTTACATTTGTTGACCGGGCTAGTCCATCTAGGTATAATGGAGGCCAGAGGAGAAAAGCTCCACACTTCAGAGTAGAGTTTAGAGTAGTGTTTTAACAGCTCAGCATTTAAATGTCTCATTCACTGAAATGAAAATCAGTATTAAGCCAGAAACCAATGCACTTAGAACCTCATCAAGTTGAATATGACCATTTTCACCTCTGCTGGCACCCATTGCTTAACCCAGTATGTCCAAGATGAAAAACACTTAACAGAAAGCCAAGGATGACTGTAGTAATTGTAGATTAATTAATATGCAAACCATTTGAATTGGGCTTCTCTTACCACAAACTGAAAATTATGCAACTATTTTTTATATATTTAGTCAGTTTTTTGGGTAATATAACAAACTTCAAGAAACTGAATTTTCAGTGGAGATTGATATCTGCAGAAAATCATAATAAAGCTATGTATACAGTTGTAAGAGCCCTATTTATAGGCTTGCAGCACACTTGGAACAGATGTGAAAAAATTAGTTCAGTTCAAGTCGGGAACCACAAATATCAGCTGCCCAAGAGAAGAGTTGAGAAAAAGAGGTTGACATTGCAGGGTGTAGCGTGCCCTTAGAATAGTCTCATTACACCTGTAATGACTTGGGTGTAGGCTGTCCTTACACATGCACAATATAGTCATTACACCTGTAATTAATGGACACAGGGTACTGTATGTAGAAGTGATGGCTAAGTGTAGGGTGTCCTTACACATGCAGAACAGTGCCATTACACCTCTAACTTATTGGATGCAAGGAACCGTAATGCAGAACTGACAGATGGGTATAGGATGTCCTTATATATGTAGAACAGTAGAACAGTGTCATTACAAGTGTAACGAGTGGATACAGGGTCCATGAATATAGAGCTGAAGGCTGGGTGTAGGGTGCCCTTATACATGTAGAGTGTGTCATTACTCATGCAATTAATGGCTAAAGGGTCCCTGCATGTAAAACTGATGGGTGGGTGTAGTATGTCCTTATACAGGCATAATAGTGCCATTACAACTGTAATGGACACAAGGTCCCTTGTATGCAGAACTGATGGTTGGATATACGGTGTCCTTATACATGCAGAATAGTATCATTACACCTGTAATTAATGGATACAAGTAATATCATTTGTGTTTTATTTGTTTCTGTATGTACTTGTGATGGAATATAGTAAGTGTTGGTATCCTGTATGTTTTCAGGATTTTGAGTTTTCAGTATTTTGAGTTTTCAGTATTTTGAACTTTCAGGATTTTGGGCTGCAGGATTTTAGGCTTTCAAGATTCTGTAGTGCTCTTATATATATATATATATATATATATATATATATATATATATATATATTATACACACACACATACATATATCAAATCATCAAAACCACACATCATCGAAGACGAGATCGTTGAGACGATAATTTTTAAAGCCCATTTCAAGCGAAACAGCAGAACAAGATCTTCCCAGGGTAAGTAACCAATTACTCAAAAAGAAACAAAACCTAAATCACACCATCCCTAACCCATCCAGTAAATATAACAACTGAGATGGCACTACAGTTGGGAAAAGGACAAAGTTCATTGTCATGCACAACAGGTTAGTTACTCTTCTTTGTTGAGCTGGCTTGTGGAAATGAGATTTCAATATTCTTGTCCTTACGATCTCATCTTTGCTGATGTGGGGTTTTGATGATTTGTAAAATGTATAAACACACACTAATATATACACACAAACGTACACAGTCACACATACACAGGTACATGTGTGTGTGTGTCTGTCTGTGTGTGTGTATGTGTGTGTGTATACAGTGGATATAAAAACTGTACACACCCCTATTAAAATGACAGGTGTTTGTGATATAAAAAAATGAGACCACAATAAATCATTTCAAAACTTTTGCTACCTTTAATGTGATCTATAACCTGTATAATTCAATTGAAAAATAAACAAATCTGTTAGGGGAAAAATATAAACAATAAAAAACGTACAATAAGCTGGTTGCATAAGTGTGCACACCCTTAAACTAATACTTTGCTGAAGTACAGATTTTCGCAGAATGTCCAGATTTTAGCCTCAAATATTTGGTCTGTTCCTCTTAAAATCTGTGGTTTTATGGTAAATTATGGAGGAATTAAGTCGTTAAATAATGACATATATTTGAGTTTCAGACTTATGTCCTTCAGAAAATGCATGTTAACACAAATCCTGTTATTTTAACTGCTTTCTAAATGAACTAGAACAATCTGTACCTATTTTTTGGCCTTTGTCCCCCCATTATTTTAGGCTTTGCTCAGATTTGTTGCATTAAGGAGTTGAGAGGTATGAAGAACAGTGGTTGTTCTTCATAAAGGTGGCAACACTACTAATGCTAGCAAGTATAGATTAATAAGCTTGACTAGACTTCGCTGAAAGATTTTGAAACATATCACTATAGACTTCATAAACAAAGACATTAACAACCTAAATATCTCTCAACCCAAATCAGTTTAGGTTTGTGAAGTGTTGATCCACCTACCTAAACCATTGAGCTTCTTTTAAAATGTCACTAAGGCTTTAGATAAGAACAAAACCCTACATAAAGCAGACATTAATCTGGGCAAGGCCTGTGATACTATCTCACACCCACTCATATTAACAAACTAATCAAACTGAAAGTAAATACATATGTTACCTACTATAGATCTAACTAGTACCCAGACAAAATCCACTGACTCAAGTCCAGGGGCACTGTCTATACCAAAAGACTCATTACTTCTGGAGTCCCACAGGACTTTGTGCTTAGCCTGCTCTGACTTGGCATCTGTTTATCTGATGTCCATGCTAATGTCATGTGTGCTTGGCTTATCAGCTTCACAGATGACTGCAAGCTTAAAGCTATCATAAACTCTCTAGTGGACTCAAGGATCATTCAAGATGGTATGTTATGTATAAACACATCATGCCAAGACTATGGGGTAACAGTAATGCAAAAATTGCAATACTGTGTCATTTGGAAAACAAAGCACCCTCATACCTGCCATACAGAAGACAACCCCTCAATGTGAGGGCAGTTAATAGAGACCTGTGCATTTTTGTATGACATGAATTCTCCTGTAACCGCCATGTCTTTATGGCTGTTATAAAATCCTTCTACCAACTCCAACTGATTACCAAGGATCCAGGATGCCTGACCTGTGTATAAGAGTAAAGGGACCAACAACATTTTAAATACTTGTATCTTATTATCCATGTCCATGTAATGAAGCTTCCATTTTTGTGTTATCTTTTGTTTACTCTCTTCCCACATATCCTTACCTGCCACACTAGAATAATTTTTAATCCATACTCATAAATATTTTGTTTTACCATGTCCCCATAAATATGGCTATTCCTGAAAAAGTTCATGTGTGGGTACATAATTTACCTCTATTACCTTTATTGTAGCTTCATTAATTTTGTATCCAGTGGCCACAGTGGTGCAGCGTTTAGCGTTGCCGCCTCACAGCAAGAGGCTCTCTGGTTCAATCCTCGGCTGGGGTGCTTTCTGTGCAGAGTCTGCATGTCCTCCCTGTGGTCGCGTGGATTTCCTCCAGGTGCTCCAGTTTCCTCCCACATCCCAAAGACATGCTGTAGGTGGATTGGACACTCTAAATTGGTCCTAGGTGTGAGGGCGTGTGTGTGTCTGTGTGTGTGTGCCTTCTGTAGAAGGTTGGGCACCAGGCAGGCAACTCGACACCGTAAAACTCCACTGCCAATCATGAGCGGACAGTGATCCGCTGTGGTGACCCCTAATCAGGGAAAAAAACAAAAGAAGAAGAATTAATTTTGTATCCAGAAAAGATCTGAAGCAATCTCAAAATGTTCCACAGCACTGTAATATCTTTTTTGGGTTTTGTCACGTACAAAATAATATCTTCTGCAAATAAAGTCAGCTTTTGTTGACTAAGACAATGATTATATCCTTGAGTTGCTGAGTCCCTTATTTTCTTTGTCAGTGGGTCTAAATATACCACAATTAAGACAAGGGAAAGAGAACACCCCTGCCTGGTTCCTTTGCTCAAGCAGAAATTATCAAGGAAGGCCCCCACCCACTTTAATTTTCATCTCAGATCCTTCACATATTCTCCTAATCAACCTTATAATTTTTTATGGAAATGCAAATGCTTCCATTGACCTGCTAAAAAAGTCCCAGCTTACTCTGTCAAATGCTTTGTCTGCATCAAGACCCACCAAGAACAGTGTTTTTTCTTGCATTCTGCTTCTCTCTGGATCATCAGTGGTCTATTAATGTTGTTAAATGTTTGCCTCCCTTCCACACAACCACACTGATCCATATCTATCAGTTTTGGCATTACTTTTGCCATTTTTAGCAATTATCGACATGCACACTTTATAATGATGGTTTAGTATTGAAATGGGCCTGTATAATGCTGGAGCTGATGGATCTTTACCCTCTTTAGGTATTACAGCTACCACTGATTTTTTCCAGGACGGTGGTACTTCTCCTCTTAAAATACTGTTAAACAAAACTTTCCAAATCTTTCTTATTTTTTGCCTCCTAGCTTCCAAACTTCCACAGGAATGCCATCAATTTCTGGGTAGTTTCTTGTAGATTGGTTATACAGCACAATTGCTATCTCATCTCCTCCTATCCTGACTGTTAGTAATTGAGCCTCATCTACCTCTAACCTTGTCATATTTAATTCTTACAAAAATATTTCCATTTGTATTGTTCCTCACCCATTCTTGACCCCTCAAAGGCAGAAGAGCTGATACAAGTACAGTGAGTACTGTAGGGCTGTCAACCAACCTTGGTTGTCCAGGCACTGACCCAGCTAATGCTTGATAGTCTGGTGTTGTGTCTCACGTATGCCTAGTAAAAGAAGTAACATGCACAGCAACTGTGAAATCTGACAATGAACACACAAAATTTGTGACAGCTCTTGATAACACAAGCACGCTTTCACCATTTGCATCAAACTTTGACCTTGTCGGAGAAACAAAATACAGTCTAAAGCAGGAGAAAGGGAGGACTGACACCAGGAGCACAGACACTGGAAAACACAATGCCAGTGAACTCGATGTATGGACAGGTGAGTGCTTTTGCATCTTGGGTAGTGCTTCATTGTTTGCATGTAGCACACAATTGTGCACTGCCACATAGCAATGGTTATAGACCAAAACGTTTTGCTTGTTAAAATTTCCCTCAGCACTTTGCTTGTGGTCCTCCAGAGGTTTTTCGCAGCCCTGTTATACTGTCATGTGGAACACTAAGCATATCCTCTGAGGTACCAACACATCTCTCTCCCACTAGCCATTCCTAAGTTTGACCTCTTTTCTTGACCACATAACATAACACTATGGAGGTTCAATTTACCATAGTTTGTCAAGACAACTTGGTCAACATGGCCCTCATGAAGCAGTGTAGAAATTGCCTCATGTTCGCTGACACCCTTCAAATCCTATTCCACATAAACTCAAATAATGAGAGATGCTCTCTCAAAAACTAGCCAGTACATATGACAATGAGCAGGTTGTCAGCATGCACACCTCACCTCTTCCACCACTCAAGCCCACATTACACATACTGACATATGTGGAGGTCCTAACCAGAAAGATACCTAAATACCAGCCACCATGCAAATACAAAAATGCAACATGAAATAATTCCTCTCCAGAACACAGGATGCACCACTGTACATCACCAGTGTCCTACCTGTCAAGCCCATAAGGCAGAACACAAAACTAAACATATTAGTCATAGGTGATTCTATCGTGTGACACACATACATGTCCTTCTCAGCAGGCTAGATAAGTAAAAGGTCACAGTCAGCTGTCTGTCTGGTGCCAGGGTACACCATGTCAAACATGGACTCAAGTGTCTCAACAGCAGTTACTGTTATGACTCCGTCATAGTCATTGTTGATGTGAACAATTTTAGACATATCTCTGTGGACTATATGAATAGACACATGATTGAGCTGTCAGACTGTGTGTCTCGGGCAGTTATGTCCCTAGCCTTAAGCAGCAGTCTACCTTCACCTTCACCTTCACCTAGGATGATGCCTCTATACAAGCAGAAAATGCTTGACTTAAATAAGTGGCTTATCCGATGGGATATAGTGTTTGTCAGCCTGGAATGACATTCGACAGGTATGAATGTACAAGAGTAAGAGGGGATGAGCAGTAAAATTAAAGGACTCCCTCCAGACCATTAACAAACCAATAAGACTTCATTGTGAAGTCTTCAAAAGCAAACTACAAATATAGATTAGCTTGCTCAGCTTAGGACAACCATAAGGTGTTTTTAGTGACATCCGTAATCTAGAATGAAAGGCCAGTATTTGGTCAGAATTGGTAGTTAATGATACCCCATATACTGAGGCTATGGACAGAGCTAAACTGTTAGCTGACAGGTTCTGTGAAAACCTCACTCCCCTGACCCCACCACGTGTACCCCATGATATCCCTGGCACCTATCCCATACCTTCTCTCCTTAAAGAACAGATAGTGAACACCCTCTCTAAGGCCAAAAACACAACATCTATGGGACTTGATGACATCACAGGCTGTGTCCTGCATGGGTTCAGACAAGAATTAGCAACACTATTAGGTACTGTTTTCAATCATAGTCTAAACACAGGCTTTGTCGCAACTGAGCCACCGATATCACCTTGCATGAAGGTGGTGCTTCCACTGACCCCAGGATCGCTAGACCTATTAGCCTGTCTAGCCTTATCTGTCTAGGCCATGAATTGAATCATCATGGACCTTATCAACAAAGATGTAGGTAATCACCAAACACTTGACCCTACTCGGTTTGGATTTCTCAAATGGAGATCGTGCTTGTTAAACCAGATGGACTTCTTCTAGATAGTCACCAATGCCTGGGACAAGGGGAAATCTGTGCATACAGCCTACCTAGACTTAGCCAAGGCTGTTGACACTATCCACCACTCAGGCATTATTGACAAACTCACGCTGCTAGGTATCAACCCTAATATTGTTAGATGGGTCGCTAATTGGTATACTGATAGAGTCCATGAAGTCAAAATAGTGGAATACACCTCCAACAGTAGACCAGTAAACAATGGTGTTCCACAGGGATCAATCCTGGGACGTCTATTGTTTGGAATGTATTTGTCTGAGTTTCAAGCAAAAATTAAAGGTCTGTGGTTGACAAAGTTTGCTGATTACTGCAAGCTATGAGCGGTCACAAAATCTGTAAACAATGTCAACATCATACACAAGGGTCTTACTCAAACCACTGATTGGTGTCAAAGTCATGGCCTTACTCAATGCAAGCTGGGAGCTGCCACAGAATCTCTAACATTGTCAACATCATACAAGATGGTGTTACACAAGCAATGATTCTTGCCAAAGTCATGGCCTTAAACTGAATGCAGAAGACTATATTATCTACCTTTTCAGAGAGA
>NC_056735.1:61985888-62014081 GCF_019279795.1 Protopterus annectens
AATATCTGAAAAAGCCTTTCATCTCCTAGAAGGGTGTGAAAACAAATACTGCAATTTGGCTATCCAAAAAGAGTAGAATGTTAATGCAGGATAGAGAAAAAGCATGAAAAGAATGGCAACTACATAAAACACCCCAATATCCTGAAGACTTCAGAATGCTTTGCAATCGCACTAAAAAAGCAAATAAAGACAACAAAAATTATACTATAATAACTGTCTGACTAATAATAAAAAGCAACACAAAAAAAAATGTGGACATCCGTTAAAGAAATATTAAATCCTGGCCAAAAATTCACTTCAAATCCCTCTCCAGATAATTCACCATATGAAACTGCAATACAATTCAACTCTTATTTTATAGCAGTACAGCAGCTCTAACTAAGGATCCCTCTACATCTAATCTCTTCCCTTCCCAACAGCCACATATTACCACATGCACTTTCACCTTCAAAGCTGTGACCATATCTCATATAAAACTACTCTTAAACAAACTTAAAACATGCTCTTATTCAGCTGATGACCTTCCTTCTTCCTATTGCTATTCATGGATGGATTTTCAGGTTAAAATAGCAAACTAAATAGGCTAAAAATAGAAGCCAATAACATTGTTACAGTCCTTATAATAAATAGGTCTATCCACAATAACATTGTTACAGTCCTTATAATAAATAGGTCTATCCACAATAACATTGTTACAGTCCTTATAATAAATAGGTCTATCCACAATAACATTGTTAAAGTCCTTATAATAAATAGGTCTATCCACAATAACATTGTTACAGTCCTTATAATAAATAGGTCTATCCACAATAACATTGTTACAGTCCTTATAATAAATAGGTCTATCCAGGAATCCCACTTTCCCTCTATCTGGAAAAAAAGCTACACATTCCCTTTCTGCACAGAGGAGGAAATTCAACAGACATTACTAACTTTAGACCTATAGCAATCTTATCACCCTCACCAAAATACTTGAAAAATGTATTCAAAACCAATTGGTCCTGCAGGAACAATTCCTATTCCCTACACAGCATGGCTATCATCCATCCCGTAGTACTAGCACTGCCCTTCTAACCTACATGCTGCCATGAAAGCTAGAGATAATGGCAAACTAGTTTCTACATTATTTCTAGACAACTAAATTCTTTGACAGATTGTCACAGCAAACTTTTACTTCAAATGTCCTCACTAGGTTTGTCTCAGCCCACCTTTCTGTGGTTCAAAACTTCCTGTCCAATAGGCATCAGTCAGTAAATTGGCACTCTCAGCCCACCCTTCTGTGGTTCAAAAGCTACCTGTCCAAGAGGTATCAGTCAGTAAATTGGCACTCTCAGCCCACCCTTCTGTGGTTCAAAACCTACCTGTCCAAGAGGTATCAGTCAGTAAATTGGCACTCTCAGCCCACCCTTCTGTGGTTCAAAAGCTACCTGTCCAATAGGTATCAGTCAGTAAATTGGCACTCTCAGCCCACCCTTCTGTGGTTGAAAAGTTAACTGTCCAATACCCTACATTATGTGTCACAATGATGTGCATGTTCAGGTGGTGATGAAACCCTCCCCATTAAATGTCACCTATCAGACCTCATCATGCAGTGATGATAACATCCCCACATTATGTGTAACCCAGATGACCTCATCATGTAGTGATGATGATAATACCCCCCATTATGTGCTTCACTGATATGCACTATCTAGTGGTGATGGTAATACCCCCATTATGTGTCCACTATTGGAGCTCATCATGTGGTGATGATTATATGCCCCCATTATGAATCACCATGACATGCACTTTTAGATGGTGATATTACCCCAGTTATGTGTCACCCACGTGTCCTCATCATATGATTAGAAAAAGCTCCCACATTGTGTGTCAACCTGACATGTACTTTCAGTTGGTGATGATGATAACCCCCATTATGTGTCACTTATTGGATGTCATTTTGTGGTGATGATGATAATAACCCCCTATTGTGCATCACCATGACATCCACTTTCAGGTGGTGTCGATAATACCCGCTCATTATGTGTCATCCTGACATGCACTTTCAGGTGGTCATGATGATAATACACCACCATTATGTGTCAGCTATCAGAGCTCATCATGTGCTGATGACAACACCCCCCCATTTTATGTCACCTATCAGAAATCATCATGTGGTGATGATAATATCCCTCCATTATGTGTCATCAATCAGATCTCATCATGTGGTGATGATAATACACCTATTATCTGTCACCCATCAGTCCACATACCCCTGCATTATGTGTCACCCTGATATGCACTTTCAGGTGCTGATGATAATAACCCTCCCACCTATTATGTGTCACCCATCGGACCTCATCATGAGGTGATGATGACACCCCTGTGTTATGGGTCATCATGACATGCACTTTCTGGGCATGATGATATTACTGCCCCCCCATTATGTGCCACCCATCGGACCTCATCATGTGTTGATAATAAAAAACACACATTATGTGTATGCCTGACATGTACTTTCAGGTGGTGATGATAAAACCCCATTATGTGTCAACAATCAAACCTCATAATGTGTAAATGATAACATCCCCAATTATGTGTTACCCTGACATGCACTTTCAGGTGGTGATGATAATACCTGCAGATTATGTGTCAACCTCATATGCACTTTAAAGTGGGGATGATAATCCCCCATTATGTGTCACTGTGACATGCACTTTTTGATGCTTCTGTTCCATTAGGGATTTTTCTATAGAGTGTGCCTTGTCTAATATTTAATCATGAATGCGTCCATCAATGATATTACAACATAGTATGTTAATAAAATTCCCATGTCTGGATACTCTTTAAAGTTATCCCAAGTATTCCCACTTAGTTATTAGTTACAGAAAACAGTCTAATATAATTAACTTCCATAAACTTACATACCGACTTTCTTTACCGCTGGTGATTGGTTCTGTTATTTACATTTAATACAATGGTGGGATTTAATACAATGGAGGGATGCCATTTAATCATGTATAATTATATCAGGCTGAGTAATATTGGTGAACAAATACTTAGGAACAGTATCAGTATCAATATGAATGTCTGGAGTCTTTACTTCTGTGGCTACAGTTTTCACCGTTTCTGGTCCTTTAGGCAGTGGTCTGGGTTTTGTGAAGTTGGAGATGATTCACCTAAACCTGCACTCTGAACAAATGTTCATGATTAGTGGAATGCTGAAGACAGGTGGTTTCATTGCCATTGTGTCTGTCCTTTCTCCACAATTGTGTGACCATGGAGTTAATATTTTTAAGCAAGCATGTTTTATGTTCAAGAATCTTTTTGTAATATCAGTTAAATTCTTGAAGCTAGTAGCTGTAATGGGTAAATATGTAATGTTCTGACAAGAATTCAGTGGCATTTCTATTAGTGTTGCACAATAAAGCCAATACAGTGAATGTTTAGTGCAACAATATCTAAATTATTATTTTCTGAGTAGGAAGTAAAACATATTGATGGAAGCTGTTGTGGTTCCATAGTTTTTTTAAAGGCTTATTTGATATCAGTATCCCCTACATAACTTTGCCAGTTAACAAGGAAATCTGTGTCCCCACAAATGATGGTATCAACAGAGAAGTCTACAGAATTTAGAACCCTCAGTTGTTTAATTTTTACAAGCTGGTATTCTGTTTTGCGGTTCCACAATAGCTTGCAGTCAGAAGTTGAAATCAACACGTGTTAGCTACCTCTATCACCAGCAACTGAAATTCTTGTTTACAATAAAACATAATTACTATGAAAAGAGTGGCTCATCTGTCACTTGTCATTGACCTTGTACAATGATATACTGTAATGACTGGAATAGTATAAAGTGAGGGTACAACACAATTCCATCACTATTAAGGCTGTATTATTAACATTGTTTAGAAGCACACAGTCATTTAATGAATTAAATATTTTATAAGACTCTTAGGATTTGAAAATTAAAGCCTAACAGTAGATTAAATCTGTATTAGAATTCAATTACTCTCTGTGTTTTTAGGCCTGTACAAGTAACATATTAAGTTTTACCTTTTGTAGTGAGATAAAGAGGTCTATGGCAAGCGTCAATCAGTTTTAGACCATTCCCTTTGGTTTATTTATTTTTAATATATAAACAAGTTTGAGTTTCTATCCATCTACTCTAACAATCAAAATGCAATCATCATGCATGGAGCATTATATTAGAAGATGGCTAGAAGTTCAGTTATTTACAGAACAAGTCTCACCTAACACTACCTAGCTAAAATCAGCTTTACAATAATTTCAGAAATATAATGTTCATACTGTTAAAACTGGAGTTGATATATCTTTTATAACTACTTAAACAGGAAAAAAGTCTTTCTAAACTAGTATACCCACATAAATTGTACATAGTCAAAATAAAAACAAGAAAAAGGGATTAAAATTAACTATTTACGAGAAGGACTTACAATTCCTCTATTATGTTAACCCACCCTTATCTCCACCTCATTCAGTTGTAATGCTTCATGCAGTGGCTTTCCCTTTCCTTACAGCTTTTTTATTTTTTCCCCTTTCTCCTTCCATCTCCAGTGTCTTACTTCCCTCTTTTTTTCCTTTATCGACCATCTTCCAGGTCATCATATTGTTCTTTCATCACAGCTATCCATCTCACCCATACTGTCCTCTTAAATCCTTTCTTCTTACATTCCTGCTGATATATTGTTTCTATTATATTTCTAAATGTTCGCCGTTAGGCACTTCTTGATTCTTCCATTTTTTAGTGACTACCTTATTACCCACCTTTTCAACAATCCTATTAGTTCTTTAACTTTATCTTGGAGTGATCTGTCAAAACAATAAGAATTTTTTTATTAAATTATTCACATTTACTGCCTGATCTGTGGTGTTGTTTCAAAATATATATATTTTTTATTTAAAAAGTCCTCCGAGTAGGGAATTAGCTGTCTTCCGGGACACTGCACATCCTTTATTAATGTTTCTAGCTTAATCCCTGAATATAAGTACTCATGTCCCCTCTTCATTGGAGCATCTCCAACATTGCCAATACCCCACCCCAGAAATATCTTGGCCAATCTAATCAGCATGTAAAAGTAGTTGTAAATACACTTCTAAACAAATATCCTAAACCTTTGAGCATTTGCCACACATCTAGGGAGATTTAACATTTGTACCGAGTCTAGCTCCTTTACTGGTTCCTGTATGTTTTGGTTCCACTTCAGTCTTGTCTCTTGAATCCATTTCCTTCCTGCTTTTATTAAACCCTCCATTGTCTTAACCTCCACTCTTCTATCTTCAATTATCTGTACTATCTCCAGACTTTGCACTTCATTTTTGATTTTCATTTTTATTGCCTTCAGATGACCTAAAACACCATGATAAATCCACTGCTCGGTTGTCTGACAAACTTCGCTATTGCATTCTTTTTTTTTTTTTTGAATACTGCAAGTTTAATAAGGAATCATGAAAATATAGGGCAATGTCATGGACCTAGCACATAATTAGTTGACTATCAGAAACTTACTGCAGAATATTGACTTGCAGCAGGAGTAGCATCAGCTCATTTAGCTGCTCCGTGATTGCTGTTTTCAGCTTCTTTAACTTTGCGAGTAAACTGCAGTTCCCTGTTGCCGATCACACCACATTTAATACAATCCAGATTTGCAATTGCACTACAGTGTGATTCGGACACAGGAGCTGGCACTTTCTTTTAACTTTAATTAACTAAAACATGCAATTCCAACTTCTGGATTACATAGCATGCAATGTGATCGTCTACCGGCAACTGCAGCTTACTTGCTGTTTATAGCGACCCAAGAGAGGTTTTTTTGTTAGACAAAATTTAAATGCCAGTACCTGTTTGCCGATCGTGTACAGTGCAGACAGGACTGATAACAACCGGCAGATGCAATTTACAATCAAAGTTATGCACAAAAAAAAAAAAAGGATCACCAGACATATTCTGACTTGATACAAAGAATGCACCCTGAACAACAAAAGCTGCTGATATAAGGAAAATATGCATTCCTAAACATGCAGAAACTGTGAAAAAATAGAGAATATTAAACTCAGAAGTGGAAATACATCCACTTCTTGGAGGAACGCAAAATGGAAAGATAATTCACATTGGGAAGAGAAACAAGACTGGAACTGAGGGCTTACAGGAACAAAGACACTGTGGATGGGGAATTTGTGACGTACTTAAAGTGGGTGTTAGTTGATTAGCCTAAAGTTGGACCCGAATTTTAAACACTGTGATTGTCCCTTTAAGACCCTACATGTTCCATTGTGATACTTCTAAATAACTAAGGTAGTGGGGACTGATACAAAGTTGCAATTTTAAATTAGTCAACTGCAGAATATAAATGATAACAACCTCACAAGAAAGATACAGCTAAACACTCACTTTCCTGTTAGTTACCTTCAAAAGGACTAGCCTGCTACTACTCATTGCACATACATAAACACTCGGAGGAAAGTTTATCCACATGGATATGTGTGTGCATATATTTATATCGGCATTCTATCAGTGTAGTACCTTGGGTATAGTTCTGTGCAACTTTGAGCATGCCTACAGTGATTGGCAAGTGAAATGGGAGAGGATAGTTCAGAACAATAGCAGTCATGCTAATTCGCATGTCACGTCATGGATACATTACCGGTGTAACTGTCACTTAAATAAAAATGTAAATAAAACTTAACTGAAATAAATATAACTTAAATAAAAATCCTCAGAATTACAGATGTCAGAAATGAGCTGTTATCGGCTTGTTAACATAATAAAATGTTAAAAATGACATGCAATACCGTAGTATAAGAATATTAACACCTGTTTAATGCACTCCCAATTCCCAGTGTTAACACCAAAAATTATGATCAGTTACTCTTTATTACTTACTAATTAGCTGGTTTACTGAATGGAATGCTGTTTTAAATGAATGACTTAATTTCTTTCCTTTCTCTTTGTAAATACGCCGACTCTTCTTTAAGTTGCATGGATTTTGGTTCTTTATTTCAATCTAAATTTCTACATATTTTGCTATTGTATGTCTGTAAAGCAACATTGTTGTTTGAATGAATATTCATGCAGCTGCTGCCTCGGTCGGGCTGCAGGCATGTTTGGGGAGGGATTTGCTGCTGTGCATCCTGCAAGGCGCTACACTGATAGAATGCCTTTATATCTATATACATAAAAACTGTATCTATATATATCCCCAACTTGCCCAGTGGTTAGACACTAACAGCCACCTCCACACAGGCTCTGACAGTCAAACACACACACACACCTGCCATGTCCTGGAATAAAACCCCTACCTAACTAGTGTATCACACTACAGCAATACGCAGTTACAGCATGCGCTACAGAGGATACTGGGTTACAGCAGTCCTAGAGGTGTATTCCTAGGTGGTTGACATCAGCAGGATTCCCAAAGGTGGTCATGTGAATTGTACAGAGTGTGCATACTCTAAAAAGCATTGTTCTTGTCTCAGGCAGACAGAGAAAGACACACACACACACACACACACACACACACACACACACACACACACACACACTTGGTCTCTTGGAACAGAACCCCTACCTAACTAGTTTATCACAGTACAGCAATATGCAGTTACAGCACGCACTACAGAGAATACTGGGTTACAGTAGTCCTAGATGGGTAGCAAAATGGCTCACTGATGGAATCCACCTAATCAAAATATGGGAAGCCAACTCAAGCAGAAGAACCATAATCAGTGGTGTACCACAGGGATCAGTCCTGGGGCCTCTGTTATTTGGGATATACTTCTATGAGGTGCAGGCCAAAACCAGTGTGCTATGGCTGACCAAGTTTGCAGATGACTTCAAGCTGGGTGTGGTCATCAATACCCCAAGTGGGTCTCAGCCAAACAAATGAGTGGTTTCCGAAACATGGCCTCAAGTGCAATGCCAAAAGTTGCATCATCATCCCCTTTGGGGAGAGTGATGACCCCACCTGGGCAGCCAAGTGCTCTGGATTATGCAGAATGCTCCGTATTCAATGATAAGTGAAGCCACTGTTCCTCTGTTCCACACTGAACAGCTTCGGCTCCACAACACAGGTTTTCATTGGTTTGTATACTTCAATTACTGCCAGTCAGCATCACGGTATACAAATCAATCAAATTGGTATGCTACTGTTCTGCACTGAACAGCATTGGTTGTGCTACACAGTGATTGGCTCATATTCTGCAATTACAATCAATCACCACCGCAGTATATTAACCAATCAAATAACTGCTCGTGAGATCTACCCTTTCAGAGCAAGTGGTACAAAACAGGATACACTTTCACGTCTACTTCACAAGTTTTGCAAAGACACCACAATACGGTTACTCATTCTTAATCGTGTTGTCTTTCATGGTGAAATCTCACTAAGCCACTTGAGTTTTCTGTTTTTGGGTACAGCTGTGCACTTTAGTCGTCACTCACAAAACATGCTCATGAAATCCTTAGCTTGGTATAGTAGTCTGTAGCATATTCCAACCCATTTACAGGGTTAGAAATCTGCTTTGCTGCAAGCACCACTACTCTTCAATACTAATATACATACAGATAGAAGGGTACCTGGAAACAGGAATGAAAAAAAAAAACACTACTCTTCAGTACTAATATACATACAGATAGAAGGGTACCTGGAAACAGGAATGGAAAAAAAGGCTACATACAATCAAGTAGCTTTAGCTGAAAGAATGTTATGTAAGTATTTTATGTTTTGTAGAGCTAAAAGCAAGGCCCAACTTTTAGCTGACTTTCTACCTCGTCCTAGCTCAGCCACTGTGGCTAAATGTCTGATACATTTATTTTATTTTTTAATCATAAACCCTACTGGAATATACTGTCAATGCCTGTGGGCAAAGTAAAACTACAGACCTCTCAGACACCCCCAAACACACACACACACACACACACACACACACACACACACACACACACACACACACACACACACACACACACACACACACACACACACACACACACACACACACACACACACTTAAAAAGGTAATACATGGATGGTCATAGCAAAACAAAAAATATAGTTACCTGCTGTAACAATCTCCAAACACAAAAACAAAACTGGATCCCCACTTTGATGAATCTTTCCCACATCCACTAAACAGCAAAATAAGTACTAGATCTAAAGAACTAAATTTTGTTTGCAACACAAACAGTACACATTGGACAGACAGCTATATATCTCTCAGAATTCCCATTTTCTGGAATAGGCTGTCCATGTATGTGAAAATGCCCCTACTCTGTCATTATCTTATTATTTCATTCCCCTGATTTGCCTGAAAACTACATATTTTATGAGGATCACACCAAAAACATAAGACAAAAATTTGGACATTCTGAAAAATTCTGGGCAGCTGAGATGTATGACGAGGGTGACTTAGTGTGTGTGTGTGTATGTGCGTGTGTCCATGCGTATATTTTGGCTGAAAGGCCATGGTCATGGTCGAGGTACATTTTTTGAGCAGTGTGAAAATAGGGTGTTCCACATTTTGACTGTTTGCCACACTTTGCTATGGTCTGTGTTCCACATTGGCCTCTTAGCACGTTGAGACCTATGTATGGTCCCCACATATTATCACATTAATAACAATGTCCTAAGCACGCAATCAGTCATGAGGGATTTGGGCACCCAGGTTAATAGTAACCTGACTTTTGACCACCATGTTGCTTCCTTTGTACAGAAAGCTTTCTATATGGTGCACCTCATAAGTAAGGGTATCTCATCCAGGTACAAGGGGATCATAACATCTCTGTATTATTTTCCCTTATAAGGCCAATTACTGAGTACAATGCCCCCTTTAGCATGTACCGCGCAAAACGCGTGCAGCAGCTGCAGAGATCACAGAGGTTCTTCACAAGAAGAATCCAGGGCCTCAAAGAGCTACCCTACACAGATGGGCTAAAAGCCCTGTCCCTCTACTCAGTATCATACAGACTCCTCAGAGGTGACCTCTGTATGGCATACAAAGCAATCTCAGACCACACCTTGATGGGACTGCTGCATATCCGCAAGTCAAGCTCCACTCGAGTAACCCACACATGCAATCTCAACCTGGTCTGTGACATCAATAGGACTTGGTGGGAGAGATTTGTGTCCCAGAGACTCACCCATCTGTGGAATAGACTCCCTCTCCACATCAAGAAGAGTACCTCAATATCCCTTTTCAAGCGCAATCTGGATAACTGGATGGGAAACAGAAAATATACCCCTGGGATTCCACCTGTGTCCCTGCTGGACAGGGGCTTTTGGTGCGGATTTGTCAAACATGGGCTAAACTCAAGGCTAGGCTTATAAGGGCCTTAGGGCCAATAGCCTAGTAACTTCCTATGATCCTATGAACCAGGGGATGAAAGGTTAATAATAGCAGCCCAAGATGGTGGACTTACATACATATTAGTTTACAAAGTCCACTAAACATGTGTGAGAAGCAGACAAATGTAGGTTCTGTAAAAAAAATAACTAGAAGTAGTTGCATACCTTGCTGCTGGGTGTGATACACACAGAGGGTCTATACACTGAAAGACACAATAGTGTAGCAAGACTGTTCCATTGAGGATTGTGCGAACACCACAATACAGAAGTAGGTGAGAAGCTTTAGGAACATGAACCACAAAGTATTACAGAGAATGATGAAGTGTGCATCAGACTGTATCAGCCATTACCAACAGTCCAAAAAAGTAGGTACAGGAACACCAGTTATAGTAGTTCATTAAAAACAAAAAAGTAGCATTGATCATTGAAATTGCTGCACATTGCCTTTACAGTGTTTTACATACAGCAAGACACAAAGTCATAAACTCTCAAGATTTGGAGGGAGAAATGAGAGCAATGTTGAGAAAAAATGCTGAGACAGTTCCAATAGCAGTAGTAGAAGCAATGGATTGGAAAAAAAAAAAAAAAACTAAAGTCATTTTTAGATATGCTACCCAATAATGTAACTCCATATGAATTTCAGGAATCAATTCTGGCCCTATTGTGGGTGCTACGAATAACACTTTTGTATTACAAAGATTAAAGCAATACTAATTTTATGAACTTTAACTATACCTTGACTTAGGAATGGGGTCCATTCTCAAAAAAAAAAAAAAAAAACAATTATCCTTGTTTCCCATCTTTCCTGACCTAGAGTAGTCCAAATACAGGCTTTGCTGTATTCTGGACTTTTGGAAAGTTCCTGTGTTGCCCATTTCCTTTCTTGGATAAAGGGAGGCTTCTTTGTTCACCAGTGGCAGTGGGGAGCTTAGAGCAGCCTATCTATCCCTGGAGGAGTGTTCCCAGCACAGGAATCTGGTAGTCTATTGGCTGTTTTGGGCCAATTTCTAGCTCTTTCAAGTCCCCCTGTATAAAACCCGCTTTGGTGCAGTTTTTGCGCTTGTTACTACCCAGCCAAGCTCCTTGTGGTCCTGCAGAGTGGTGCTAGCAGCAGAGAGGCTAAAAGAGCAACTGCTAATCTGATAAAAGTGTTTTTTTTTTCCTACTACTACTTGGGCGACTGTCCAATCTAGCTAAACTGCAAGTATTTCTGCTTCTTGAACTGTTTTAAACTGTTTAAAGTTGTTTTTGCACCTGCACTTTTAAAGTTTGTCCTGTTAGTTGCATTTACCTGTTGAGGCTACACACTCAAGTGCGCTAGCCTGTGTTACATATTTATTGCATTTTTCTGCTGTTTGTTGCAAAAAAAGAAAAAAAAAGAAAATAATTATCCTTGTTTCCCATCTTTCCTGACCTAGAGTAGTCCAAATACAGGCTTTGCTGTATTCTGGACTTTTGGAAAGTTTCTGTGTTGCCCATTTCCTTTCTTGGATAAAGGGAGGCTTAGAGCAGCCTATCTATCCCTGGAGGAGTGTTCCCAGCACAAGAATCTGGTAGTCTATTGGCCATTTTGGGGCAATTTCTAGCTCTTTCAAGTCCCCCCATATAAAACCCGCTTTAGCACGGTTTTGCGATTTTGCGCATAGCTCAGCATCGAGCATGCACCGCTTAATTGGGTCTAAACCATTCTCGGCTCCACAAAGTCTGCTCTTCACTTTTCCCTTAGAACTGATCTAGTACGAATAATAATCACCCTATTCCTACTTAGAAGCCTGGCACTTGCTCACTAAAGTAATTATATAAGTCAGCACTAGAAAATTAAAAGCACTACACCCTCACAAACTCCCTTTGAGTACCTTGTTCCCCATTGGCCATTTTTTTCAGTTATAAAGGAATTCCCAATACTATTCTAGCATGTCCAAAGGTCAGTTGTCAATCTCCTCTCCGGTCCAGCTGGTGAGTCTGGGAATCTTGAGGCAATGTTACAACTGCCTCATGTACACAAACAACCCTCTCCTCCTCCCAACAAATTCCAACACATGTGAGAGATGCAACCGTATAGCCAAACTGGAGGCTACGCTCTCTCAACTCAGTACTGGCGTAACCAGTCAGGAGGAGAAGGAAACCACACTCACTACAATTCCAGTCTCACATAGACCTACCACGACAGCAAACCAAACACATAAACACACAAAAACATACTCGGAGGCTGTAAATAAAAATCTGCCTAAGCAGCAGAGACCTCTAAAGCAGACACCCAAGCAACCGCTACCCCAAAACAAAACACGTGCAACACATAGCTCACAAAGCCAGTGTGGTGAACAGTCACAGCCCTTAAGGCTAAACAACACACCTGATACACTTGTAATAGGAGACTCTTATCGTCAGGCACACTGACGTCCCGCTCACCAGGCTGAACAAGGAGAAGGTCAGGGTGAGCTGCCTGTCGGGGGCTAGCATCCGCCACATAACACAAGCACTCACGTCACACCAAGGCAAGTACAAATATGACTCAGTCATTGTCCATGCTGGTGTGAATGACCTGAGACGTACCTCCCTGGACTACTTGAAAAGAGACATAGAGGAGCTCTCTGAGCATGTAGCCCAGGCCGGTATGACCCTGACCTTGAGTAGCACTTTACCCTCACCAAGAATGATGCCACAATATGAAGACAAGATGATCAATTTCAACAATTGGCTTAAGTATTGGTGTCATTTAAAGGGGATCCAATGCCTGTCAGCCTGGGATGACATGCTCGACAAGCCACGATGCTTCGCTAGGGACGGCTTGCACCTGTCACCCCTGGGCTTTCGGATATTGGCAAAGGCTCTTGCCACCCCCATAGTGCCTTTTTTAGGCAAGGCTCAAAAGACAAACCCACCTCCATAGGTATCACAAGGGATAAGAAACTAAGAGTAATGCTACTCAACGCCAGAAGTCTAAACCTCAAGATGCACGCACTCAAAACTCTCCTTAGCATGGAAAACACTGATATCTGTGCAGTAACAGAAACCTGGTTCAAGGCTCCCGAGAGCACCCCAGCACTACCAGGTTATACCTCATACCATGCTTTTCGGCCCCAAAACTTGGACCAAACCACAAAAGGAGGGGGAGTATCAATATTCGTCAAAGATACCCACACCTCCAGGTTGGTGGCACAGCACAAAGCATCAGAGACTATCCATGTGCAACTAACAGTGGGTAAAACTGCCTTCCAGTTTATAGCCTGCTACAGACCACACTCCCAAACCCAGGAACCCCACTCGGCCTTCCTGAGAACACTGGAAAATATGAAGGTCTCTCCAAACACCATTATACTGGGTGACTTCAACTACCCAAACATAGACTGGGAGCATTACTCTAGCTCCAACACCCTAGCCCAAAGGTTCCTAGAATTTATAAACTCAAATGCTATGGAACAACTTGTGACCACTCCCACAAGAGGGGAAAACATACTGGACCTGATCATCACCAACATGGGGACTCTATGCTCCAGACCAGAAGTGTATCCCTCACTGGTAAGATCAGACCATAAACTAATCTCACTGGATATTCACATCCTGACCCCACCCCCTGCCCAGAAAACCACAGTGAAAAACTTCTCTAAAGCAAATTTCACACTCCTCAAAAATGAGGTGGAATCCTTCAAAGCCCCCGGGCCTGTGGAAAATATGGCCCAGACCACAGAATCCTTTATAAACGCATTCTATGAACACCTTCAGGAATGCATGGATCATGCAATCACAAATAAAACCAAGATCCAATCCTCTGAAGGCAGGCATCCTATCTGGTGGACCCCAGCCATAAACAAACTATACAATAGAAGGAGGAAGCCTCTATATGATAGAGCAAAATCCCAAAAAGGGAAGGCATCTCTGATCAGTATTAGCAAAAAACTACGGGCACTCATAAAATCGTCTAAGGCCAGCTTAGAGAGAAAAATTGCACATGACACTAAGGATAATCACAAGGCTTTCTTTAGTTATGTTAGGGACCTGGGTGGGAATTCACAGATATGCTCAGAATTATTCCAAAATGACAAAAAAATACACCGAACCCACAGACATTGCCAACATCCTAGCGGACAGGTTCAGCGCAAACTTCTCCCCCCTCCCCACCAAAAGGGCAAATATCTATCCCAGCAGAGTCCTGCCCCCCTGACATCTCAGATGCTCAGGTAAGAGCCGCCCTCTCCAAAGCAAAAAACACAACATCAATGGGGTCCCGGGCTGCGTCCTACATGAACTCCAAGAAGAGCTAAACCCAAACATAAAACTACTGTTTAGTCTCAGCCTTACTACAGGATATGTACCCAAAGAGTGGCGTACAGCAACAGTGGTCCCTCTCCACAAAGGTGGTGCCTCAACGTATCCTGGAAACTATCATCCCATAAGCCTGACTAGCTTGGTCTGCAAAGTTATGGAAAGGATCATCATGGACCTCATAAATAAAGATATTGGGGACCTACAGACACTGGATCCTACCCAGTTCAGCTTTGTTAAGGGCAGATCCTGCCTCTTAAACCTGGTCGATTTCTTTGAAACAGTCACCAAGACCATTGACTAGGGGAAGGTGGTCCACACAGCCTACCTGGACCTCACAAAAGCCTTTGATACAATACCCCACTCGGGCATTATAGATAAGCTCACCAGCTTAAATATAAACCTCTATGTCACTAGATGGGTTCCAAACTGGCTCAAGGACAGAACCCACATGGTTAGAATTGCTGGAGCCATGCCAGACTCCAAATCAGTTACAAGAGGCATCCCACAAGGCTCAGTCCTGGGACCTCTCTTGTTCGGTATATATTTCTCAGAGGTACAGGCCAACACGGAAGGACTGTGGCTGACCAAGTTCGCAGATGACTGCAAACTGGGCGCCATAATCGACTCTCCAGCCGACACAAGCATCCTCCAAAAGGGCCTCATAGAAAGAGACAACTGGTGACAGAGCCATGGCCTCAAGCAAAACACCAAAAAGTGTACAGTCATCCCCTTTGGCGAAAACAAAGTGCCCACAAATTACCAAATAGGTGGTAATCCATTAAGTTCAGAAGAAGTAATTAGGGACCTGGGGACCCAAGTTGATAGCAATCTCACATTTGACAACCACGTGGCCAAAGCGGTGAGATAAACATTTTATATAGCCCACCTTATCATGAAGGGATTCACATCTAGATCAGGGGAGGTCATCGTGCCTCTTTACTCATCCCTCATCAGGCCCATAATTGAGTACAATGCCCCTTTTGGGATGTTCCTTACCAGACACCTGCAGCAACTGGAAATACCACAAAAGTACCTCACCAAGAGGATCAAAGGACTCAAACAGATGCCATATGCTGCCCGGTTAAAGAAACTCAAGCTCTACTCAGTGGCATACCGTCTGCTCAGAGGTGATCTGTGCCTGACGTATAAAGCCATCTCCAACCTGGAATTAATGGACATGCTGCACCTCAGAAAATCCAAATCACATCGAGCTACGCACTCGAGACTTGAACCTCAGCACTTAAATAAATAGGACATGCTGGAGGGACAGATTCATAACCCAGAGGCTCCCTTCACTCTGGAATAAAATCCCAGTCCAGGTTAGGCAGAGTCCCTCACTGACTCTCTTCAAGAGGAATCTTGATGAGTGGATGGGAGATCATAGGTTTACCCCGGGTATCATTTCTGTGTCACTGTTAGACAGAGGCACAGTATACTAACCTCGAAAAAGGGCATAGCAAAATTATTTTAAAATGGGTGGCGAAAGCCAAACACACTCTGGCTAGGCTTATAAATGCCCTAAGGCAGATAGCCTAGTATGAACCTATGAACCTATAATGGTATTAGAAACGCAACAGTTTTGGAGAAATTAAACCATACATCTGACGTATCTACTTAAATGGCATGTTTGTAAAACAATATGCAACATGTCCAAGTTTAATCCAGAGTTATGCAATACTACCCTATTGTCTTTTAACTGGAATACCCAAAAATCCTACCCTTACAGGATGCTTTAAATGAATTCAATGCAACTTCTAAATAGCCTTACAACCCCTGGAAGGAAGACACTAAAAGCAAATAATGCGATTTGGCTATGCCCAAAGAGTAGAATGCTAATGCAGGATAAATAAAAAGTGTGGAAAGAGTGGTAGAAATACAAAACATCACAATATCTCAAACTTCAGAGTCCTCCACATCTGTAATAAAAAGAAAATAAATGAAGGCAAAAAACCTATACCGACCAACACTCTGAACTATAGTTAACCCAACCCTATAAAGATTCCAGTAATCTATTAAAGACATCTGGCATCCTCGTCAAAAAATCAACCCTAATCCTTCTCCCAAAAACTTGTCACTCAAACCTGCAATAGAATTCATCTTTTATTTCATAGATAGTATAGTGTTCCTAACCATGAATTCACACATCTAATCCCAACCCTGCCCAACAACCATATTTCACTACATCCACTTTCACTTTCAAACCAGGTCCCTCATTCCATGTAAAACAACTCAAACTCAAACCATATTCAGCTTCAGCTGATGACCTTTCCAAGTTGGTACCTTAAAATAGCAGCCAATAGCACTGCCTATCTCATCTCAATCTTTATAAATATGTCAGTCTAGGAACCTCATGTCCCCTTTCTTTGGAAACAATCACACATTATATACACAAATTAGAACATTCAACAGACATCACTAACCTTAGACCTAAAGTGATCTTAGGTTCATGGGAGAATAGTAGGCCAATTGCCCCAAATTCAGAATCAAACTGTGTATTCCACACCTCCCATAAAACGAACACTCACCTCTAACCCTTATAGATACCGTTCATAAAGAAAGAGCTAATGACAAACTAGTCTCCCCCTTAATTCTATACTTGTCTAAAGCCTTCAACACATTTTGTCACACCAAAATTCTACTTCAACTGTCTATATTAGGTCTATCACAGAGCACCCTTCTATGATTCAAAAGTTACTTTTCCAACAGGTATCAGTCAGTACAATAGCACTCTGCCCTCTCTCCATGCATCTCAGTCATCACCATTGTACCATGAGGCTGTATCCTTGTTCTCCTCCTCAATACACCAGCACCCTCCACTAATCTACATAAAGGGCTTCCTTAATGCAATACACTGATGACTTCACACTCATACGTGTATCAGATAACTTGGTACATCTCCAAAAAATTACTCAGGAAGCTGTAACAGACACTGAAACATGGCTTTGTAACTCACAACTCATGCTCACTCCCCAACCCCCAAAATACTACCATTTCCCTCAGGGCTGTCTCATGAAAAACAACATTCAAAATCCTCTCACTTAATAAAACACCATCAGAAGTCACTTCTAATAGCAAATAATAAGGCAGGATATGGGATGATTGTGAGTAATACTGAATAACAATAATAAATAATAATAATAATTCTGAAAGTGGATGATGACCTCTAAGTTTGCAGATGACTCCTCAAATGATATGGCCATCCTGCAGGGAGGCTTGTCTTGAATACTAGTGTCAAAATCATGGTCTAAAAAATACCAAAAACTGCATTATTGTATATTTCTATACCTGGGAACTACTACACTGACAATTCGCACCTAAGACTTGACCCAGTTGTTCAGGGTTTGGGAACTTATGTGGACAGTGACTTAACATTTGACCAAGTGTCTGTTGTTGTAAGAAAGTCCTTCTATATTGCACAGATTGTAAACAATGGGATTGTGTCTAGATCTATAGATGTCATTGATTCCCCTTTACTCAGCCTTCATTGGGCCAGTTATTGCACATAATGTCCTCTTTGGCATGTGTCTGTTCAGACACATGCAACAACTGGAGCTCCCACAAAGATACCTTACTGAAAGGATGCAAGGCCTAAACAACACATCCTTCATGGACTGACTGCAACCCCTGTCACTATACTCTGCTGGCATACAAGGCATCCTCTGACCTATTACTCATGGTTTGATGACACATCAGTAAGTCCAACGACATCAGAAATACTTTGCCTAGATATCTAAACCTCTCCTGCAACATTGACAGGTTGGAGGGACAGGTATATATCGCAGGTGATACTGCTGCTGTGGAACAAACTCCTCATCCACATGAAACGCAGCTCATCCTTGTCCATTTTCAAGTGCAACTTAGATATATGGATGGGAAACAGAAAATCTACCTCAGATCAGCCCCATTGCACTACCAATGGGCAGATGCAGCTCCTAAAAGCTTTACATATGCATAGGCCCACTCAAATTATCTACGGGATGATCCCAGCTTTTCACATTAGGGTAATATGTAATTATCATCCATGGGTAAGGTCAATCTATAACCAAGTGGGAAAGAATAGTTTAAACACAAAAAGGTAAATTAGCTAGATAAAATGGCCTGCAAGAGCAGCTAGCCTAGTACTTACCTTACCTATGAACCTATAATCTTACATTTGAAATGCACATACAAAACTGTATAAAAAAAATCAACAAAAACTTGCACTGCTTTACTGATTCAAAAACGTTCTCACCAACACAACTAAAGATGTATGTTCCACTACTTAGCACCTCCCCTCACTAGTTTATGGAACACCCATTCTTATTAACTTCCAGGTAGCATAAAAAGCAAAATTTGAGCAATGCTGTAACAAAGTTGCTACATTTGCAGCAAATGACCCTTTCAGAACCCACCAACTGACATATACACAGCTGCTTCCCACCTACAACATTAGCCAGCAATAATCTGCTCGTCTAGCACTAAATACGGTTCAGTACAACTATGTTCGTACTCCATCATTACCATTCAGTGAGGAAAACCCTTTCTGTCCACAACCCTATCAAATTTGC
Source organism: Protopterus annectens (assembly GCF_019279795.1). Taxonomy (NCBI): domain Eukaryota; kingdom Metazoa; phylum Chordata; order Ceratodontiformes; family Protopteridae; genus Protopterus; species Protopterus annectens. The sequence goes on from NC_056735.1 coordinate 62,005,045, forward strand.
AGGGCTTGATCTACATTTATACCATGTTGCCAAGGCCTGGGACTCCTTACCTATATCCATCAGATCAATACCCTCCTTTCAGTACTTCAAAACCATTCAGAAATAGTTCTTAGCCAAAATCTGTCTTGGTTTTTGTTCAACCTCAGGATAATGGTATTCCTAAATATGAAAAACTTCCTAATCATACCTTACACTTACTTACTTGCCCTTTCCACTCACGTCCTAACTTTATCTAGATAAAAACAGACACCTACCCAGTTAGACTTTCCTGTTAGTCAAACTTCAGTAAACAAATTGCATGTATGACCTTGTCCTTACAAATGCTGGTAATCTCCAAGTGTAGTACCTCGCATGATGTGCAGTAGCAAATCCCACCCCCGAACACACCTCCTGGCCAAGTGCGCATGAATATTTATTTGGCTCCTGTCTTACAATCAAAAGTGTACGAACAATATTTTGGATTGTAGCATTAATATGAAGCATTTTACAGAAACAAATCCACACACACAAAACTTGTTTGCCACACCTACTATGCACAGCTTGTCATAACCTATCATCTCTTGATGCATTTTATTTTGATGATGCTTAGGTATGGTAGTTGAGTCAAACAACGATGCTTGAAAAAGAGTTAAAATTCATACTAAAACAATAAATATACAGCACAACTGGTACAACGGGGGCTGAAAAAAGTTACCAGTGAACTGTCAGTATACTGGGTTAACCAAGTAATTAAAACTGTAAAGAGTTAGGCAAAAATGAATCTATGAGCCATTCCCAAATACAAATCAAAATCATATTTATTCAGTTTTATAGTCAATGACTCGTGTGTGGCGGCCACGGTGGTGCAGCGGTTAGCGCTCCCACCTCACAGCAAGAGGTTCTTTGGTTCAATTCACGGCTGGGGTGCCCTCTGTGTGGAGTCTGCATGTCCTCCCTGTGGTCACATGGGTTTCCTCCGGGTGCTCCGGTTTACTCCCACATCCCTAAGACATGCAGTAGGTGGATTGGACACTCTAAATTGGCTCTAGGTGTGAGTGTGTGCATGCCTTCTGTGGAAGGTTGGGCGCCGGGCTGGCAACTCGACACTGTAAAATTCCACTGCCAATCATGAGCAGACAGGTGATCCGCTGTGGCAACCCCTAACCGGGAAAAGCTGAAAGAAGAAGATAGTCAATGACTCGTGTGGTGCACTAATACAGAATACTGCAGTTGCAGGTATGTATTTTGGGGTGTGATTTTGGACAAAGCAAAAAATATTGGTGCGGGAATGGCAATTGGGTATATGCCTGTTTTACTGTTTTACAGATTTACTGATCTTAAATAATTAATAAAGTTACCGATGCTTTACTGTACTAAACTAGAGTAACTCATCATTTGACCGATGCTCCCCGCTAGTTCCCCCTGCCAATCATGTACAGTCAACCTGCCAATCATGTACGTTATGCCCACTCCACGCCCAAAGCTGAGCAGAACAGAGTGTGAGGTACTTCACTTGGAGATTACCCAAATGCTTCCCCTGCCTTCACCCCACTAATATAATACAATACAATCTGATATACAACTTATGATTGCAACAACTACCCTGCCAAAAACCAAAATAGAAATTATACCCAGATAAGGAAATCTGTGGAAATAACTGTCCACCCATACCACAAGAAAATCATCAGACTGAAAAAATAAGAAAGCAACATTACTGGTCAATAACTACTTCATAATGCTCAACTATCCCTGATTTTGTGGTTATCTTACAGTGTAGTGCCTCGCGGGTGGTACTGCGCAGCTTGGGGCGTGGTATACTTGATGGACAGTTAACATGCGGCGTACTACGACAAATACATTGGAAATAAAAGAAATAAAAGAGATTATCTTTTCGGAAGTTACCAGCTTTATTTCTAAGTAAATGTTTGGGTTATCTTACAGATTAGTACCTCGCAGGATGCACAGTAGCAAATCCCGCCCCGACACGCCCCCAGCAGGGCTACGCAATATTGACATGAGTTTAAAACAACTAATTACTGTAAACAAACACAACGTAAAAGAGTTTTATAAATTTTTTTGCAGGGGGGCAGGCCCCCCTGCACCCCCCAGTTATATTTACCAACAGCGACTAAGCTGCACTATACATATACTTTTTTATTTAACTCAGTTGCGGCTACATGTAATGTATTTACTGCCGCGACTTTAAGGATTCTGCATAGGTATTGAATGTAGAGTGGTGTCGGAGTTGGTAAATATAAGTAGGGGGGTGCAGGCGGGCCTACCCCCCTGCAAAAACATTTATAAAACTGTTTTACGTTGAACGTAGTACCTGCGAGGTACAGAAATTGTAGTAGTACTCCGAAGAAGTAGTTCAGCTGCAGTAAAGACTTTTGTGTTAAACTAGCACTAAATACATTACATGTAGCCGCAACTGAGTTAAATAAACAAGTATATGTATAGTGCAGCTTAGTCGCTGCAGATTCCTTCTTTTGGGTAACATGAGTACTTGACGCTATGTAATTGACCGGTAATGTTATCTCTTGTGAAAGTCAGAGTAGTTATGCTGGTTTTAATTATAAAATACATGTCGTGTACGTACGTGTTTATCAGTAACTGGTTATTGCATTATTATGAGTACTTGACTCTATGTAATTGACCGGTAAAGTTATGCTGGTTTTACTTATAAAATACATTGCATTTGACTCTGTTTACCGGTAATGTTATCTTTGATGAAAGTCATAGTAGTTATGGGCGGTTGGGGGCGGGGTTTGCTACTGCGCATCCTGCGAGGCACTACACTGGTATATAACCGATTTTGCCTCATATTATTTACCCTTCTCATTATAAAATGTCTTCTGGTAAATCACTGAAGACTACAGTTGGTCCATAATGTCAGACATTAGAGTCAGTCTTTAGGAAATCCATGTTGATGAAAATCCATTTTCCTCCTACTAATGTGAATTAGAGTAATATTTAAAAGTTATACATGATTTTGGACTTGTAAAGACTCTGGTGGTCATTAGTCTAGTATAAACATATGAATCTACTAGTTATGTACAAATCTTGGCACAACAATGCACTGAATGCATCAGTCATACTTATTTCTTTCTACAACATATACTCCAAATTCGAGAATTGACAAATAATGAAAGAGAATCAAAATAATCTGATACATAAAAACATACAACTAACCTGTAGCATCCTACAGTAGGCTTGTAAGCATGTTACATAAAAACATACAACTAACCTGTAGCATCCTACAGTAGGCTTGTAAGCATGTACAAGAATGTCTCACTGGAGCCATATCTATGTGTGAAGTGGACTGTTCCTTCAATTGAGCCAGCAGAAAAAAACTACCTAGTATTTGAGCAATAAAACATGGCCATAATCACTTTTACATGCAGCACCCCACAACAAAACTAATTATAAACTTATTGTCACTGTTCACAAAAGGAAAACACAATAAATGTTGTATAAAAAATACATAACTAATAAGCCCCACAAAAACCTTCAACAATGACCACATCATCTCGGTTGAGCTCAAACCCAGCAGAGCAAAGCAAAATGAACATGGCAAACCTCCTAGAAAATAGGACTCCCACGCCATCAATGAAAAAAAGGCAGTTAGCAATGGAGATAACATTTCTCTATTAACACAAACACACACCTAAATTACTGCACATTCAGAGAGCTGGAAAACTAGGAATCTGTGTAGAATTAAACCTATAATACAAAGCTTTACACAAGTACATCAAATACATACTGTCCACTTAAATTTCTCCAGTAATGAAATCAAAACACAAGAGATGACATCAATAACATACAGTCTAAATTAGAATCTCCCAAACATAAAAATGTTCACTTACCTAGAATGTCCAAGTGTCTAGTCTAAACAAGTCCCATTAATTCTTTGAGCAACCATCTCCTACAATGTTGACTGCATCTCCAGATGGCTTGCACAGATTCTACAGAACAGCTTAACCAGCAGAATATTGCCACTATCTGCAAAACTTACTTCAAAATTCAAGTCACCTACAGCAAATCGTGACAGTCATTTATAATTCCAGTGTCACCAACCACGAAAAGTAAAATTGTTAAAAAAAACATTATTATTTTAATAAAAAAAGACTGTAATAATCTCTTGTTAAACCCTCCCTTATGACTGTAACTTCCACAACTAAGCAGAATTCTGTAGAAAGTGACACACACATTATTTCATAAACCAGCATACCTACCCCCAAACAATTAAGCCAAGCGTTGTCTGTCCACATGATGCACCTAGACAATATCTGACTTTACTACTTTGTAATGAATGCATGAATAGATAACACTGGCTAACACATTCAGATAAATACATACATTCAATTGCAAAAGACATTTAACAGCTTAGCATTTGAATGTCTCATTCAGTGAAATGAAAGTCAATGCCAATCCAGAAACCAATGCACTTAGCACCTCATCAAGTTGAATAAGACCATTTTCACCTCTGCTGGCACCCATTGTTTAATCCAGTATGTCCAAGATCAAAAACACAACAGAAAGCCAAGGATGACTGTAGCAATTTTAGAATAATTAACATGCAAACCAATTGACTTGGATGTCTTTTACCACAAACTGAAAATTGTGCGACTATTTTTATATATTTAGTCAATGTTTTGGTTAATTTAACAAAGTTCAAGAAAATGAATTTTCAGTGGAGATTGATATCTGCAGAAAATGATAATAAAGCTATGTCTACATTTGTAAGAGCCATATTTATAGGCTTGTAACACAGTTGGAACAGATGTGAAAAAATAAGTTCAGTGAAAGTCAGGAGAACCACAAATCTCTTGGGCAGCTGATCTTTGTGGTTCCCCTGACTTTCAATTAACTTATTTTTGAGAACAGTTGCGAAACAAAGGTTGGCATGAGAGGAAACATATTTATTTTAATGCTCTAAATGTATGAGTTGGGTTAAGTCTGAAGATGGCCTGAAACACAAAAGGAAAAAGTACATCACACTACTTTGACTTATATACCTTTTTTGCTGTAGTCATGTAAACATGTTATGGTCTTGCTATGCACTCACCAGTGCACATACTGTCTCTAAAAATATCATGCATATACCTTTTGTGCAAGTCTTCTTGACACACTGTAAAATATCTCAGCCTTCAGAGCAGACAAGACTCCTTCTCCACTTCCACATACTGCAGCTCCATTCCTGTCACCCAATAGTCACCAGGAAAACAGGCCTAAGCATGTTATGCCTACTAACTCTGCTCCCATAGAAGGCCGTAACTTAGTCATATGTCATAGATTCATAGGAGATGCAAATCAATTGAGCTACAAAGACGTTTCAGCTTTGCCAGTCCTCCCTTTTCAAGAAGGGCTAGGCCTGATGAATTTATGAATACCCAACTAGTTTTCCTTTTTAAATGCAGAAAGTGTGTCACACTGTTAAACTGGGAGAGCTAGTTTGTTCTAGAAAGGTGGGTAATCACTGTGTTGTAAATCTATACCTCCATCATGTGCATTTATTTGTGGGAATAGATGTACATCTGTGGTCTGAGCTATTTGGTTTATGGCTGTATAAGAGTTTTTAGATTATTGGATCCACTGTAACCAGCAAAGCCTCCTTGTGTCATAGTGGTAACACACGATAACCCTGTCCATAATGCTAGCCTGCGTCTTAAACAAAAAAAATAAGCTGTTGCCATAACACTACCACTACAGAAGACAGTTGTGTCTCTCATCACACATTTGCACGTGTACACACACACACACACACACACACACACACACACACACACACACACACACACACACACACACAGAGTAAATTTGTCCCCTAACCTAACACTAAACAGTCACAATCACACACCTTAATCTGTCCTCTTACCCAGTCTATCCCCTAACCCTATAATACACACACACCTCAGTTGAGTTAATATTCTGTGAAAAACACAAATAAATAAATTAAATATAGTACTATATGCAAAAGAGAAGATAAACGTGTACTTAAATTAACTTATATGTCCAGCTAATTTCAGGTAGATGTTAGCCAGCCAAAGCTCTGATAATAAGCAGAGATAACTCAAAATGTACCACTTATATAAAGCAAGACAGGATGTCATTGATGAGCTGAAACTACCCCCCACTGCTATCAATGGCTACACAGAAATTCTAAAAAGTACTCTGTCAAGAGAACGCCACAACTTCAGTTGTTAATATTCAGTGAAAAACACAAATAAATTAAATACAGTACTATATGCAAAAGAGCAGAAAAAAGTGTACTTATATTCACTTATACGTCCAGCTGATTTCAGGTAGATGTTACCCGGAAAAAGCTCTGATATGATGAAAAAAAGGCCAACAATATCAGGGACCTTGATGCGAGATGATATAACAAAGGACAGAGTAGCAAAATTACAATCTCTTGCATCAGGAGTGCGCTTTAAACTGGAGACACTTCCTCCTCAGCTTAAATAAGCAAATAAGATTTCTTGTGAAGTCCTCCAAGGCAAACTTCGAATCTAAGTTAGTTTCCTCAACAAAACTGAAAATGCACTCACTGGAGGCTCTCCTCGCACTTGAAGATGCCAATGTCCGTGCAGTCACGGAAACTTGGTTCAGGGCTGCAGAGGGCATCCATGCCTTACCCGGCTGTACCTCATTACACACTTTCTGACCCCAAAATGAGGTTGTAAAGACTAAGTGTAGTGGACTCTCTATCTTCATTTAAGACAAGCACCCCTACAGGCTGGTTTGCCAGCATGATGCACTGGAATTACTCCAGGTGCAACTGACAGTGGCAAGACACCCATCCAAGTTATAGCCAGCTATAGACCCCCCCCCATCCATGAGTCAGGACACCAACCCCTCCTACCTGAACCTACTTGAATCCATCAAAGTACCCCCTAACACCCTGATCCTTGGTGACTTCAACTACCCCAGCATAGACTGTGTGAACTTGTCTTGTACTAATGCACTCACCCAATGCTTACGTGACTTCACAAGTTGTAATGTACTAGGCCAGCTCATCTCATTTCTCACAAGGGGAGATAACATTCTGGACTTGGTTCTCACCAACATGGGTGTCTGCTACACCACTTCTATAGTATGTTCTTCCCTGGTAAGATAAGATCATCGGTCTGTTTCATTTGAAGTTTCTATCCCTCCAACCCCCCCCAACCGTAGCCAGGCTAAAAACTTCTCAAAAGCTGAATACAACCTCCTAAGTGAGGGTATCAGTAGCTTCACACCCCCCCCCCCTTAGAGAGGATGCAGACAGCTACGCTGAACAGTACACCAGTGCAGTATACAAGCACCTGTACAACTGCATGGACTCAAACATACCCAGCAGAACTCAAACCTGCTCCTTAAGGAAACACAAACCTGTCTGGTGGACATCCTCTATCAATAGGCTTTACAACAAAAGGAAGAAACTGTTGTCCAATGGTAAAAAGGAACAAATTTCAAATTGGAAAGACTCCCTCCTCAGCCTCAACAAGCAAATTAGATAACTAGTGAAAACCTCCAAAGCCAATTATGACTTGAAAATAGCCTCTGAAACAAGGGGAAGCCACAAAGTTTTCTTCAGTTATATCAAGAACCTCCATGCCGAAGCCCAGGTTGGTTCCAAATAAGTACTTAATGGTAACACACTGATCCTCTTGACTTAGCCAACATGCTAGCTGATGGGGTCAGTGCAAACTTCACCATCTACTCCCCAAAGACCCATTTGACATCATTGATACTTGTCCCGCACCTCACATCTCTGTAAATCAAGTGTTAAAGGCCCTTTCCAAGGCAAAAAACACAGCATCCATGGGACCTGCTAGTATTCCAGGCAGTATTCTGTACCATCTACAGCAAGAACTAGCTTCACCATTGAGCACCCTATTCAACCACAGCCAAAGTACAGTATCCATTCCAGCATAATGGAGAACTGCCATTGTCATCCCCATGCACAAAGGAGGTGTCAGTACTGACCCAGGAAATTATTGCCCCACTAGCTTGACAAGTCTGATCTTTAAAGCCATGTAGTGTGTTATTATGGATCTCAAACAACGCCATAGGCAATCTCCAAGCACTTGACCTCACCCAATTCAGATTTGTCAAGGGCAGATATTGACTGTTGAACCTGGTTGACTTCTTTGAGACTGTCACCAAGGCCCTGGATGAGGGAAAGTCAGTACATACAGCTTACCTTGATTTGGCTAAGGCCTTTGACACAGTCCCCCACTTGGGCAGCATAGAAAAGCTAACACAATTTGGCATAAACCCCTATCTCATCAGGTGGGTGGAAAACTGGTGGACTGATAGGACAGACAAAGTCAAAATAGGTGCCACCACCTCTGACAACAGAACTGTCACTATTGGTGTTCCCCAGAGTTCAGTTTTGGGACCTCTACTGTTTGGCATCTACTTCTCAGAGGTCCAAGCAAAGACAAAGTGTCTGTGGCTGAGCAAGTTTGCAGATGACTAAGTTAGGAGCTGTCATTGACTCCCCAAATGATGTTAACATACTGTAAGAGGGTCTCACAGCAACAAATGACTGGTGCCAAAGTCATGGCCTTAAGTTAAATGCAAAAAACGTATTAACATACTATTAGGCAAAAACACAGTACCTACTGCTTACCACATCAATGGCAACCCCCTAATCACACAACCTGTGTTGAGAGACCTGGGCACTCAGGTTTACAACAATCTCACATTCCACCATCATGTAGCGGCAGTGGTCAGAAAAGCCTTTTACTTGGTTCATCTCATAAGTAAAGGGATTACATCCAGAACAAAATTAGGTTATTACTTCTCTGTACTTCTCCATCATTAGGCCAATTATTGAGTATAAAGCCCCATTTGGTATGTACCTCTCCAGACACTTGCACCAACTGGAAAGGCCATAGAAATACCTCACAAAGACAATCCATGGTCTCCAACACCTGTCCTTTGTGGACAGACTCAGATCACTATCACTCTACTCAGCATCATACAGATTGCTCAGAGGTGATCTGTGTCTCACCTAAAAGGGAATATTGGACTCTGCCCTATTAGAGATCCTCCATATCTGCAAGTC
>NC_056735.1:62014581-62070563 GCF_019279795.1 Protopterus annectens
AATTTCACAATGCTTGACTTACCAGCTTTCTTACAGCAGAGTGCACTGTACATTTTTTTTTCAGTTCAACATCCAATACAGTCTTTCACATTTAAGAAAACAAGCCTGAGGCTTATAGTAATATTTACAAATGATAGAATTATCTACAAAATTCTATTTAGCTAGGCTGGCAGCATTCCCTTGTCTTTACAAAGTCATTATTCCCTTAAAGATAGTAACTGCAGATTTCTTGGAGGCATTGTCTCTCTAACTGCTTTAGAGTTGGTATGCTGACTGTTGCAGCTAAGCCAGTATTACTGGTGTGAGATTTGAAGCAAGATCATTTTGACTGGTGGGGAGATGGACACAGAAAGCAGAGCTGGGAATTTATAGTAGAATCTCAAATTACAGTTTCTTGCTCTCTCTCTCTCTCTCCTTTTTAAGGTTTCCTCTCAGTGCCTCAAGTAAGAAAGGAGCAAATAACATATTCACCTGCGTGGCATGCCACCCGAAGGAAGACTGTATAGCAACTGGCCACAAAGATGGCAGAATTCGTTTGTGGTATGTATTTGCATTGCTGTCACTTAAAGTATGTTCCTTTCTGAAACATCGTTGTGATTTTGATAACTTGTCTTAAAGCTGTTTAAATTGCTTCATATACACCTTTAGTTGTGCCAAAATGTTTTTGACTGGATTGAAGAAATACCAAAATTAGTGTTACTCAACACTGCTTAAGTTTTTGATTAGCATTCAAGTTTTATATTAATTTCCCTTTCTTTTTTTTTTTCAACCCTGTTGGGCTGTTCTGATTTGTTTAAAAGGGCTTATTTCTGCTTTCTAACTTTAGACCTTTGTCTTGTTTCTTCTGTATTGTTTTAAAGCACTTTAGATTTTATGAATGCTTGTTTTTTTTTTTGCCTGATATTGGTATCACTGGATTTTAAAATAGAATTCTGTCGTGTCTGAGGAAAATCTGGATGCTTGGAAGTGTATTCATTTTTAATAACCAAATTTATTTTCTGCAGTACAGCATTCCTGGTTGTTTTACAAGTTGTATTTTGTGAATTTTTACCTGGATTTGAGTTGATTAGCTGCTGTCGTACCCTTGTTTTCTACATTCCTTTCCCTGTCTGGCAGACTTGGTCTGACAATTAGAAATGCAGTACAAGAGTTTGAATTTCTCCTTGGTTGTATGTTGTTTAATGGAGACGTTATTGCACTAGCTCAGAGCTTCTGGATCACATCTGAAATGCTTGTACTTGGTGTGTGTTACCTTGTTAACAAAATAAAAATAATAATAAAAAAAAAAAAAATGCCTGTGCATTGTATATGATGCACAACCAAAAACTGCGTCATTAACTTCACCATTAATTTCCTATATGTATAGTCATGCCTTTTAAATGTGTACTCATTGCCTCTTTATTCTGGCCATAGGAAGTAATAAAATATCTTGGAACATTTACTTTTGCAGTTTTTTGATGAAATGTTATACCTTCGCCGTCTGTCTGTTTTACCTTGTGTAGTACAGTACATCATTCTTTTTTAGAAGGAAGGAGCAAGCAGGGTATGATTTCTGGAAATATTGTACTGTGTCATAGTAGTTTTTGAATTAAAAAAACACATGGCTTTCCACAGAACCCAAGTTAACAGAATGCTTACAACTTTCTGCTTTGCAGACTCTTATATGGAGGTTCCAGTCGAACTTTGTCCTTTATAGATAGCTAGCTGGTGAGGCTAGTGTTGGTTGGGAAACAAGGTATAAGTTTGGGTCAACTTGTTCACAGTAAGCTATAGCAGATGTCTTGCTCAGGTGTGAAAGAAAAATGAGTATGCATACCTTATGGTCTGGGAGATTCCCAGGGTTCATTAACATTTTAAATATGAAGATTACAGGTGGCTGTACAGCCTTCTGTTGGCAAGTTCTGGTCTCTGGAATGGTGCAGCAAGCAGCATAGATGTGGTCTCCCAGTTAAATGTTTCAGCAGAACAATTAAAATCAAAATAATGATACTTAATGATTATGGTTTAATATATCTAAGTGCTCCTTTTGGTCCTGTTAATGGATTTCAGTAATGCCTATGGTTTGTTCTGTACTTGTTTTGCTTCTTGATTTCATCTGTTTATTTTGTTTAGATCTGGAAGTTTTGTGTGCCGGAAGCTATAGAGTATACATTGAATAGAAGTGCTTGGATGTCTTAAAGGGACAATCCCAGTGTTGAAAATTCGGGTCTGCGTTTAAGCTGACAACAGCAACACCCACTTTAACTACGTAATGTTTACTCCCACCCACAGTGTCAACTTCCTTGGAATATCCTGTAAATCAGTACTTCCAGTCTCCTTTTAGTTCCGAGTGTAAACTAAAGTTTGTTTTTGCTTTCCTATGGGATTTGAAAAAAAACATTGCGTTTTGCATCAACCTGCACTTTATAAGCAAAAAAGACACGTGAAACACTGGTTGCAAATTATGTTGAAGTAAAACTTTCTGATCTAAAGCATGTGGTTGGTATATGCAATTTAGTGGGGAAAATGTCAGCTATTATAAATAAACCGCTTTCGATTACTGTATTAATAATAAAGTTGTGTTTCTTGGTTGTAAGTCGCACCTCAGCAATCCCCCGCATAGTATACTGACCGAAATACTGAACGCCTACTCAAGCTGTAGAAAGCGTTGAAAGCTGTACTATTTTGTACGAGACGGCATAGCAACATTTTTTTGGGTGACTAACAGCGCAAACCAATTAACCTATAGTGAAACATGTGTGATGGAACACTACCCAATGTGCCCATACCTCTCAGCTGCTCAGATTTTAGCCGTGCTTCTTCTAAAGTTACTGATTTTCGTGGTGAAAATCAAACCAAAAAATGCAATGGAGCTGGTCGCTGTGGTGGTAGTAATCCAAAAGAACAAGTTGCAATGAACAGTCCGTAATAACCAAACTAGCGTTTATTCACGTAAAACCACAAAAATACTCCTGAGCCTTTTTTGTGGTTTTACGTGAATAAACGCTAGTTTGGTTATTACGGACTGTTCATTGCAACTTGTTCTTTTGGATTACTACCACCACAGCGACCAGCTCCATTGCATTTTTTAGTTTTTGAGTTTGTTGTCTTGGATTTTGGTTGAAAATCAAACCAGTTTAATTGTGCATCTGACACTAAATAAAGCTAATTCATTCAAAAATGAAACACTGATGTCGGTATTGAGTCTATACTCTGAAAACCTATTCTGAAGGGTAAGGCATCGCTCCCGCTTCTCTGTCAGACTGTACAGTGTTTTTTTTTTGTAAAAGGCCGGTGGTAATATTTATCCACTACCCTTTTAATCACAAAATGAAAAATTATCGACGTACAGTACGTTAGGTGGGCAGGGGAGTTAAAAAGGGGTTTAATGGAACAGCAGAAGATTACGTACAGTGAGCGATTTAATAAATATGTTTATTATAGAAGTTATACTGTCCAGAGTTTTACCTCAGTATTGATCCGCTCCTTACGAAATGTATGGATTTCTAGTAAATAACTAATGACTGAAGTTACTTACTAAATAATGATGGGCATTTGAGTTGCAGACTTAATATCGCACCTTTCATTCTAGCGGAGATGTGCTTCAATTTTCTTAGTGTATGATTACCAGATTAAATACTGAACACATAAGGGACATGGTAAAACAGATGGTCTTCTCACACATCTATCCAATTGCAGAAACCCATAATAAAATAACACAAAGAGTAGCAAACTATACAAATGATGTCATAGCAGATAATTTACAACAAATTCCAGTGCTTGCTCAGATAGCAGCTTGAATTAGACTGACAGAGAATTTTTGAGAGTGTGGAGCTTTATGGTGTAAGATTGGCCTCAGTGCATGAGGATTTGAAGTTTATTTTTTATAAAACATTTAAACTATCCACTCAAAATATTGAATTCTGCTAGAAACTAGAGTTATTATCCTGTGGAAAATAATAGTAGTAGTAGAGAAACTGCACAACATGTGCCGAGTTTTTGTAAAGGTTACCCTAAACCAGCACAATCTTTATTGTCTCAAGTTATATTTGTTTAAAATATGTTTATCAGTATGATTTAGTCTAGTTGAAAGCTGTTTTCTTTGCTGATTTTTTGGTTGTTCAAGAACACCTTTTCAGCTAATGGTCAATTTTTGCATTTTGCCATTGTTTTTCATTTAGGGCTGAGTTAGTAATTTTTGTTTGTAGTTTTGTAGAGATGTTTTTATCTGAAGTAGGTTTTCCCCATGTGTTTTTACTTGCTGTGATATTCTGAATTTGTTTCTTACTGTGTGAGTTTCTCTGTGCAATTATATTGAATAGCATATATTTTTAGTGCTTTGTTTAAACAAGTGCAGTTGAATTACTCTATGTGAGACTGTTAATGTGTAAAATAGATTTTCCATTTGTCCACTGTTTTGTGATCATGGAGTTCGAAGGGTGTGGGGGTCTAAGCTTGCTATGCTGGGGTTGCAGGTGGACTTGTCCCAAGCAGAAATGACTTTTTTGGTGTTTAGTGCTTTTTTATTTTTATCCTGAGGAATGTTTTATTTGCTCTATTGGAATTGACAAAACATTATTTTGCGGGATTATACATTAATATATCATATGAGAAGCAATTGTAAAAAAAAAAAACATTGTCCCAAAATTTTGTATGGTGGCCAAAGTTAGGTGAAGAAATTGAGTATATGTATAAAGAATATACACCATGTTGGACAGGAATTTCCAGGAAGATGTTGCAAAAGGATTCCTATAGACTTTGCAAATCCATTCACAAATAGTGTGTTCATAATGATGGTGAATGCATATTCAAAATGGCTAGAAGTGCATTATATGACTGAGATTACAATGCACACTAAATTAAGTAAATGTATACACTGTTTATTGGTATATAAATACATGTACTAGTTTTAAGTTTACATTAAAGGATTTTTGTTATTTTCTTAATAAAATGGAATTATCCTTTCCACTAATGTAGCAGGACATCCCGCTATACACACAGCTGACAGGCATAGGTGAACTAGGAGTCCACCCAGGATACCATTCAACTACTGACACTTTTCGGTACAGTTTATTCAATAGTACAGAAAGCTGCACAATGATTGGATTACTATCTAGAGCTTCATTGCAGGCACTAAATTTTGTTTATTTATATTTGATCACAAGGGTAGTGAACTGATTAAAACTGGCCAATTTCAGACACAACTCTGGTGAAAATACAAAATATTTCACAAAAACAGACACAGACAGCAAAAAAAAAAAAGATGCGATAGAAGTATACATTTTTTCACACTGAGCTGAACAAAGGAAGGACACTGAGGAAACTCGGAGCTATAATATATAACATTAAGTATCCTGTTTTTTCTTTATTTTGTCCTTTATTTCTTTGTTATTTATAGCACTTTGTGTACTGTGTATTTTTCTAGCTAGTTTCACTGTGTGTGAGGTATTAACTGGAAATTGTCCACTTTGATTAAGCATCTCTTGGGTTGTTTGTTTCTGATAACTTGTTGCAGTTAAACTCTTTTTTCTAGTGGCTCAAGAGTTTGGAGATTGTCTGTCTCTTTCAGGAGGTCTATGATGATGCGCTCCATAGCTTTGCATACCAGAGTGGTCAGGCGAATGGGGCAATAGTTCCTAGGTTCTGTAGTTCCTCCCCCTTTATGGAATAGGATGACTGTAGCAGTGCGCCATTCATTATGGACATAGCCTGAGGTAAGGCTGTGATTGAACAGGGCACACAGATGTGGTTCCAGTTTGTTTTGTAGCTCATGTAGGATGCAGCCAGGGATATTATCAGGTCACATGGATGCTGTATTCTTGGCTTTGTACAATGCAGCTTTTACCTGTGCTGCAGAAATGGTGGGTACAAGGCTTTGTTCTGGTATTGTGATAGGGCCCTTTTGGGGGAGGGGTAAAGTTGGCACTGAATCTGCTGGCAAGTATGTTGGCTAAGCATTGAAGATGCCATTGTGCAATAACTCAGAGCAAATATGGGTATTGCCTTTGAGGTTTCTGATATAGCTATCTAAGGCTTTCAGGTTGTTTTTGGTGTCAGCCGCAATTCTGCCTTTATAGCTGGCTTTAGAGGATTTGATAAGGGATCTCAGTTTTTTGTTTAGACTGTTAGGGTAGGTTTTCCAGGCTTTTGACTTAATTTTTTTTTTTTTTTTGCAACAGTTTCTTCCTTCTGTTGTAGAGTTTATGACCGCCAGATTGGCTTCCTTTTTTGGAGGAGAGCATCTTAGTTTTATTTGATATAGCAAGGTCAGTGCATTTGTGTACATGCTCATACAGTGCATTGGTGATTCGGCAGTCATGCACCCCCTGGCTGAATTTACGGCTACCTATCCAAATGTCCAAATTGCATTTGAAGAGGGCCAATGAGGCGCTCTGTTTGATGTGAAGTGGGAGTCTATTCCAAAGGTGTGGCAACCTTCTAGGAGACAAATCTGTCCCACCAGCAAGTTCTATTGATGTCACATATCAGCTTTAGGTCCTTAGAGCATGTAACGTGTGTGCCAGTTTACTTGCAGATATGCAGCATTTCCAATAAATCAAGGTCAGAGATTGCCTTATATGCAAAGCAGAGCTCACCTCTGAGTAGTCTGTATGAAACAGAATAAAGTAGCAGTGATTTGAGCCAATCCACATAGGAGAGCAGCTGAAGACCTTGAATGTTCCTTGTGAGGAACCTTTGTGGTCTCTGCAATTGTTTCAGGCACTTTGAAAGGTAAATACAAAAAGGGATGTGGTACTCCAGTATTGGCCTAATGAGTGAAGAGCACAGGATCATAGGAGGTTACTAGGCTAATAGCTCTGGGCCCCTTCAAGCCTAGCCAAGAGTTTATCCCCTAAAAATAAACCTCAGTCAGCACCTCTCGCCCCTGTCAATGAGGGACAAAGGTGGAACCCCTGAGACAATTTTGTGGTTTTCCATCCATTCATCAAGGTTGCATTTAAAGAGGGTCAGCGAGGTACTCTGACATGTATGGGAAGTCTATTCCAGAGACGGGGCAGTCTCTGGGAGCCAAACCTGTCTCTCCAGCAGGTTTTGTTGATGTCACATATTAAATGTAGGCCTTTTGAGTGGGTGATGCGTGACGAGTTAGACTTGCAGACATGGAGGATCTCTAATAGGGCAGAGTCCAATATTCCCTTTTAGGCGAGACACAGATCACCTCTGAGCAATCTGTATGATGCTGAGTAGAGTGATAGTGATCTGAGTCTGTCCACAAAGGACAGGTGTTGGAGACCATGGATTGTCTTTGTGAGGTATTTCTATGGCCTTTCCAGTTGGTGCAAGTGTCTGGAGAGGTACATACCAAATGGAGCTTTATACTCAATAATTGGCCTAATGATGGAGACGTACAGAGAAGTAATAACCACATTTTTTTCTGGATGTAATCCCTTTAATTATGAGATGAACCAAGTAAAAGGCTTTTCTGACCACTGCCGCTACATGATGGTGGAATGTGAGATTGTTGTAAACCTGAGTGCCCAGGTCTCTCAACACAGGTTGTGTGCTTAGGGGGTTGCCATTGATGTGGTAATCAGTAGGTACTGTGTTTTTGCCTAATAGTATGTTAATACGTTTTTTGCATTTAACTTAAGGCCATGACTTTGGCACCAGTCATTTGTTGCTGTGAGACCCTCTTACAGTATGTTAACATCATTTTGGGAGTCAATGACAGCTCCTAACTTAGTCATCTGCAAACTTGCTCAGCCACAGACACTTTGTCTTTGCTTGGACCTCTGAGAAGTAGATGCCAAACAGTAGAGGTCCCAGAACTGACCTCTGGGGAACACCAATAGTGACAGTTCTGTTGTCAGAGGTGGTGGCACCTATTTTGACTTTGTCGGTCCTATCAGTCCACCAGTTTTCCACCCACCTGATGAGATAGGGGTTTATGCCAAATTGTGTTAGCTTTTCTATGCTGCCCAAGTGGGGACTGTGTCAAAGGCCTTAGCTAAATCAAGGTAAGCTGTATGTACTGACTTTCCCTCATCCAGGGCCTTGGTGACAGTCTCAAAGAAGTCAACCAGGTTCAACAGTCAATATCTGCCCTTGACAAATCTGAATTGGGTGAGGTCAAGTGCTTGGAGATTGCCTATGTCGTTGTTTGAGATCCATAATAATACACTACATGGCTTTACAGATCAGACTTGTCAAGCTAGTGGGGCAATAATTTCCTGGGTCAGTACTGACACCCACTTTGTGTATGGGGATGACAATGGCAGTTCTCCATTATGCTGGAATGGATACTGTACTTTGGCTGTGGTTGAATAGGGTGCTCAATGGTGAAGCTAGTTCTTGCTGTAGATGGTACAGAATACTGCCTGGAATACTAGCAGGTCCCATGGATGCTGTGTTTTTTGCCTTGGAAAGGGCCTTTAACACTTGATTTACAGAGATGTGAGGTGCGGGACAAGTATCAATGATGTCAAATGGGTCTTTGGGGAGTAGAGGGTGAAGTTTGCACTGACCCTATCAGCTAGCATGTTGGCTAAGTCAAGAGGATCAGTGTGTTACCATTAAGTACTTATTTGGAACCAACCTGGGCTTCGGCATGGAGGTTCTTGATATAACTGAAGAAAACTTTGTGGCTTCCCCTTGTTTCAGAGGCTATTTTCAAGTCATAATTGGCTTTGGAGGTTTTCACTAGTTATCTAATTTGCTTGTTGAGGCTGAGGAGGGAGTCTTTCCAATTTGAAATTTGTTCCTTTTTACCATTGGACAACAGTTTCTTCCTTTTGTTGTAAAGCCTATTGATAGAGGATGTCCACCAGACAGGTTTGTGTTTCCTTGAGGAGCAGGTTTTAGTTCTGCTGGGTATGTTTGAGTCCATGCAGTTGTACAGGTGCTTGTATACTGCACTGGCGTACTGTTCAGCGTAGCTGTCTGCATCCTCTCTAAGGGGGGGTGGTGTGAAGCTACTGATACCCTCACTTCGGAGGTTGTATTCAGCTCTTGAGAAGTTTTTAGCCTGGCTACGGTTGGGGGGGGGGTGGAGGGATAGAAACTTCAAATGAAACAGACCGATGATCTTATCTTACCAGGGAAGAACATACTATAGAAGTGGTGTAGCAGACACCCATGTTGGTGAGAACCAAGTCCAGAATGTTATCTCCCCTTGTGAGAAATGAGATGAGCTGGCCTAGTGCATTACAACTTGTGAAGTCACGTAAGCATTGGGTGAGTGCATTAGTACAAGACTAGTTCACACAGTCTATGCTGGGGTAGTTGAAGTCACCAAGGATCAGGGTGTTAGGGGGTACTTTGATGGATTCAAGTAGGTTCAGGTAGGAGGGGTTGGTGTCCTGACTCATGGATGGGGGGGGTCTATAGCTGGCTATAACTTGGATGGGTGTCTTGCCACTGTCAGTTGCACCTGGAGTAATTCCAGTGCATCATGCTGGCAAACCAGCCTGTAGGGGTGCTTGTCCTAAATGAAGATAGAGAGTCCACTACACTTAGTCTTTACAACCTCATTTTGGGGTCAGAAAGTGTGTAATGAGGTACAGCCGGGTAAGGCATGGATGCCCTCTGCAGCCCTGAACCAAGTTTCCGTGACTGCATGGACATTGGCATCTTCAAGTGCGAGGAGAGCCTCCAGTGAGTGCATTTTCAGTTTTGTTGAGGAAACTAACTTAGATTCGAAGTTTGCCTTGGAGGACTTCACAAGAAATCTTATTTGCTTATTTAAGCTGAGGAGGAAGTGTCTCCAGTTTACAGCCCACTCCTGATGCAAGAGATTGTAATTTTGCTACTCTGTCCTTTGTTATATCATCTCACATCAAGGTCCCTGATATTGTTGGCCTTTTTTTCATAATATCAGAGCTTTTGCCGGGTAACATCTACCTGAAATCAGCTGGACGTATAAGTGAATGTAAGTACACTTTTTTCTGCTCTTTTGCATATAGTACTGTATTTAATTTATTTGTGTTTTCACTGAATATTAACTCAACTGAAGTTGTGGCGGTCTCTCTACAGAGTACTTTTTAGAATTTCTGTGTAGCCATTGATAGCAGTGGGGGGTAGTTTCAGCTCATCAATGACATCCTGTCTTGCTTTATATAAGTGGTACATTTTGAGTTATCTCTGCTTAATATCAGAGCTTTGGCCGGCTAACATCTACCTGAAATCAGCTGGACATATAAGTTAATTTAAGTACACGTTTATCTTCTCTTTTGCATATAGTACTATATTTAATTTATTTATTTGTGTTTTTCACAGAATATTAACTCAACTGAGGTGTGTGTGTATTATAGGGTTAGGGGATAGACTGGGTAAGAGGACAGATTAAGGTGTGTGATTGTGACTGTTTAGTGTTAGGTTAGGGGACAAATTTACTGTGTGTGTGTGTGTGTGTGTGTGTGTGTGTGTGTGTGTGTGTGTGTGTGTGTGTGTGTGTGTACACGTGCAAATGTGTGATGAGAGACACAACTGTCTTCTGTAGTGGTAGTGTTATG
This sequence comes from Protopterus annectens, assembly GCF_019279795.1. Taxonomy (NCBI): domain Eukaryota; kingdom Metazoa; phylum Chordata; order Ceratodontiformes; family Protopteridae; genus Protopterus; species Protopterus annectens. Next base: position 62,025,033 of record NC_056735.1, read on the forward strand.
GCAACAGCTTATTTTTTTTGTTTAAGACGCAGGCTAGCATTATGGACAGGGTTATCGTGTGTTACTACTGTGACACAAGGAGGCTTTGCTGGTTACAATGGATCCAATAATCTAAAAACTCTTATACAGCCATAAACCAAATAGCTCAGACCACAGATGAACATCTATTCCCACAAATAAATGCACATGATGGAGGTATAGATTTAGAACACAGTGATTACCCACCTTTCTAAAACAAACTAGCTCTCCCAGTTTAACAGTGTGACACACTTTCTGCATTTAAAAAGGAAAACTAGTTGGGTATTCATAAATTCATCAGGCCTAGCCCTTCTTGAAAAGGGAGGACTGGCAAAGCTGAAACGTCTTTGCAGCTCAATTGATTTGCATCTCCTATGAATCTATGACATATGACTAAGTTACGGCCTTCTATGGAAGCAGAGTTAGTAGGCATAACATGCTTAGGCCTGTTTTCCTGGTGACTATTGGGTGACAGGAATGGAGCTGCAGTATGTGGAAGTGGAGAAGAAGTCTTGTCTGCTCTGAAGGCTGAGATATTTTACAGTGTGTCAAGAAGACTTGTACAAAAGGTATATGCATGATATTTTTTCAGATAGTGTGTGCACTGGTGAGTGCATTGCAAGACCATAACATGTTTACATGACTACAGCAAAAAAGGTATACAAGTCAAAATAGTGTGATGTACTTTTTCCTTTTGTGTTTCAGGCCATCTTCAGACTTAACCCAACTCATACATTTAGAGCATTAAAATAAATATGTTTCCTCTCATGCCAACCTTTGTTTCGCAACTGTTCTCAAAAATAAGTTAATTGAAAGTCAGGGGAACCACAAAGATCAGTTGCCCAAGAGATTTGTGGTTCTCCTGACTTTCACTGAACTTATTTTTTCACATCTGTTCCAACTGTGTTACAAGCCTATAAATATGGCTCTTACAAATGTAGACATAGCTTTATTATCATTTTCTGCAGATATCAATCTCCAGTGAAAATTCATTTTCTTGAACTTTGTTAAATTAACCAAAACATTGACTAAATATATAAAAATAGTCGCACAATTTTCAGTTTGTGGTAAAAGACATCCAAGTCAATTGGTTTGCATGTTAATTATTCTAAAATTGCTACAGTCATCCTTGGCTTTCTGTTGTGTTTTGATCTTGGACATACTGGATTAAACAATGGGTGCCAGCAGAGGTGAAAATGGTCTTATTCAACTTGATGAGGTGCTAAGTGCATTGGTTTCTGGATTGGCATTGACTTTCATTTCACTGAATGAGACATTCAAATGCTAAGCTGTTAAATGTCTTTTGCAATTGAATGTATGTATTTATCTGAATGTGTTAGCCAGTGTTATCTATTCATGCATTCATTACAGAGTAGTAAAGTCAGATATTGTCTAGGTGCATCATGTGGACAGACAACGCTTGGCTTAATTGTTTGGGGGTAGGTATGCTGGTTTATGAAATAATGTGTGTGTCACTTTCTACAGAATTCTGCTTAGTTGTGGAAGTTACAGTCATAAGGGAAGGTTTAACAAGAGATTATTACAGTCTTTTTTTATTAAATTAATACTGTTTTTTTAACAATTTTACTTTTCGTGGTTGGTGACACTGGAATTATAAATGACTGTCACGACTTGCTGTAGGTGACTTGAAATTTGAAGTAAGTTTTGCAGATAATGGCAATATTCTGCTGGTTAAGCTGTTCTGTAGAATCTGTGCAAGCCATCTGGAGATGCAGTCAACATTGTAGGAGAGGGTTGCTCAAAGAATTAATGGGACTTGTTTAGACTAGACACTTGGACATTCTAGGTAAGTGAACATTTTTATGTTTGGGAGATTCTAATTTAGACTGTATGTTATTGATGTCATCTCTTGTGTTTTGATTTCATTACTGGAGAAATTTAAGTGGACAGTATGTATTTGATGTACTTGTGTAAAGCTTTGTATTATAGGTTTAATTCTACACAGATTCCTAGTTTTCCAGCTCTCTGAATGTGCAGTAATTTAGGTGTGTGTTTGTGTTAATAGAGAAATGTTATCTCCATTGCTAACTGCCTTTTTTTTTCATTGATGGCGTGGGAGTCCTATTTTCTAGGAGGTTTGCCATGTTCATTTTGCTTTGCTCTGCTGGGTTTGAGCTCAACCGAGATGATGTGGTCATTGTTGAAGGTTTTTGTGGGGATTATTAGTTATGTATTTTTTATACAACATTTATTGTGTTTTCCTTTTGTGAACAGTGACAATAAGTTTATAATTAGTTTTGTTGTGGGGTGCTGCATGTGAAAGTGATTATGGCCATGTTTTATTGCTCAAATACTAGGTAGTTTTTTTCTGCTGGCTCAATTGAAGGAACAGTCCACTTCACACATAGATATGGCTCCAGTGAGACATTCTTGTACATGCTTACAAGCCTACTGTAGGATGCTACAGGTTAGTTGTATGTTTTTATGTATGAGACTATTTTGATTCTCTTTCATTATTTATGTCAATTCTCGAATTTGGAGTATATGTTGTAGGAAGAAATAAGTATGACTGATGCATTCAGTGCATTGTTGTGCCATGATTTGTACATAACTAGTAGATTCATATGTTTATACTAGACTAATGACCACCAGAGTCTTTACAAGTCCAAAATCATGTATAACTTTTAAATATTACTCTAATTCACATTAGTAGGAGGAAAATGGATTTTCATCAACATGGATTTCCTAAAGACTGACTCTAATGTCTGACATTATGGACCAACTGTAGTCTTCAGTGATTTACCAGAAGACATTTTATAATGAGAAGGGTAAATAATATGAGGCAAAATCGGTTATATACCAGTGCAGTGCCTCGCAGGATGCGCAGTAGCAAACCCCGCCCCCGACCGCCCATAACTACTATGACTTTCATCAAAGATAACATTACCGGTAAACAGAGTCAAATGCAATGTATTTTATAAGTAAAACCAGCATAACTTTACCGGTCAATTACATAGAGTCAAGTACTCATAATAATGCAATAACCAGTTACTGATAAACACGTACGTACACGACATGTATTTTATAATTAAAACCAGCATAACTACTCTGACTTTCACAAGAGATAACATTACCGGTCAATTACATAGCGTCAAGTACTCATGTTACCCAAAAGAAGGAATCTGCAGCGACTAAGCTGTACTATACATATACTTGTTTATTTAACTCAGTTGCGGCTACATGTAATGTATTTAGTGCTAATTTAACACAAAAGTCTTTACTGCAGCTGAACTACTTCTTCGGAGTACTACTACAATTTCTGTACCTCACAGGTACTACATTCAACATAAAACAGTTTTATAAATGTTTTTGCAGGGGGTAGGCCCCCTTGCACCCCCCTACTTATATTTACCAACTCCGACACCACTCTACATTCAATACCTATGCAGAATCCTTAAAGTCGCGGCAGTAACTACATTACATGTAGCCGCAACTGAGTTAAATAAAAAAGTATATGTATAGTGCAGCTTAGTCGCTGTTGGTAAATATAACTGGGGGGTGCAGGGGCCCCCCTGCAAAAACATTTATAAAACTCTTTTACGTTGTGTTTGTTTACAGTAATTAGTTGTTTTAAACTCATGTCAATATTGCGTAGCCCTGCTGGGGGCGTGTCGGGGCGGGATTTGCTACTGTGCATCCTGCGAGGTACTAATCTGTAAGATAACCCAAACATTTACTTAGAAATAAAGCTGGTAACTTCAGAAAAGATAATCTCTTTTATTTCTTTTATTTCCAATGTATTCGTCGTAGTACGCCCCATGTTAACTGTCCATCAAGTATACCACGCCCCAAGCTGCGCAGTACCACCCGTGAGGCACTACACTGTAAGATAACCGCAAAATCAGGGATAGTTGAGCATTCTGAAGTAGTTATTGACCAGTAATGTTGCTTTCTTATTTTTTCAGTCTGATGATTTTCTTGTGGTATGGGTGGACAGTTATTTCCACAGATTTCCTTATCAGGGTATAATTTCTATTTTGGTTTTTGGCAGGGTAGTTGTTGCAATCATAAGTTGTATATCAGATTGTATTGTATTATATTAGTGGGGTGAAGGCAGGGGAAGCATTTGGGTAATCTCCAAGTGAAGTACCTCACACTCTGTTCTGCTCAGCTTTGGGCGTGGAGTGGGCATAACGTACATGATTGGCAGGTTGACCGTACATGATTGGCAGGGGGAACTACCGGGGAGCATCGGTCAAATGATGAGTTACTCTAGTTCAGTACAGTAAAGCATCGGTAACTTTATTAATTATTTAAGATCAGTAAATCTGTAAAACAGTAAAACAGGCATATACCCAATTGCCATTCCCGCACCAATATTTTTTGCTTTGTCCAAAATCACACCCCAAAATACATACCTGCAACTGCAGTATTCTGTATTAGTGCACCACACGAGTCATTGACTATCTTCTTCTTTCAGCTTTTCCCGGTTAGGGGTTGCCACAGTGGATCACCTGTCTGCTCATGATTGGCAGTGGAAATTTACAGTGTCGAGTTGCCAGCCCGGCGCCCAACCTTCCACAGAAGGCACGCACACACTCACACCTAGGGCCAATTTAGAGTGTCCAATCCACCTACTGCATGTCTTAGGGATGTGGGAGTAAACCGGAGCACCCGGAGGAAACCCATGTGACCACAGGGAGGACATGCAGACTCGACACAGAGGGCACCCCAGCCGTGAATTGAACCAAAGAACCTCTTGCTGTGAGGTGGGAGTGCTAACCGCTGCACCACCGTGGCCGCCACACACGAGTCATTGACTATAAAACTGAATAAATATGATTTTGATTTGTATTTGGGAATGGCTCATAGATTCATTTTTGCCTAACTCTTTACAGTTTTAATTACTTGGTTAACCCAGTATACTGACAGTTCACTGGTAACTTTTTTCAGCCCCCGTTGTACCAGTTCTGCTGTATATTTATTGTTTTAGTATGAATTTTAACTCTTTTTCAAGCATCGTTGTTTGACTCAACTACCATACCTAGGCATCATCAAACTAAAATGCATCAGGAGATGATAGGTTATGACAAGCTGTGCATAGTAGGTGTGGCAAACAAGTTTTGTGTGTGTGGATTTGTTTCTGTAAAATGCTTCATATTAATGCTACAATCCAAAATATTGTTCGTACACTTTTCATTGTAAGACAGGAGCCAAATAAATATTCATGCGCACTTGGCCAGGAGGTGTGTTCGGGGGCGGGATTTGCTACTGCACATCATGCGAGGTACTACACTTGGAGATTACCAGCATTTGTAAGGACAAGGTCATACATGCAATTTGTTTACTGAAGTTTGACTAACAGGAAAGTCTAACTGGGTAGGTGTCTGTTTTTATCTAGATAAAGTTATGACGTGAGTGGAAAGGGCAAGTAAGTAAGTGTAAGGTATGATTAGGAAGTTTTTCATATTTAGGAATACCATTATCCTGAGGTTGAACAAAAACCAAGACAGATTTTGGCTAAGAACTATTTCTGAATGGTTTTGAAGTACTGAAGGGAGGGTATTGATCTGATGGATATAGGTAAGGAGTCCCAGGCCTTGGCAACATGGTATAAATGTAGATCAAGCCCTGCAAATTTGATAGGGTTGTGGACAGAAAGGGTTTTCCTCACTGAATGGTAATGATGGAGTACGAACATAGTTGTACTGAACCATATTTAGTGCTAGACGAGCAGATTATTGCTGGCTAATGTTGTAGGTGGGAAGCAGCTGTGTATATGTCAGTTGGTGGGTTCTGAAAGGGTCATTTGCTGCAAATGTAGCAACTTTGTTACAGCATTGCTCAAATTTTGCTTTTTATGCTACCTGGAAGTTAATAAGAATGGGTGTTCCATAAACTAGTGAGGGGAGGTGCTAAGTAGTGGAACATACAGCTTTAGTTGTGTTGGTGAGAACGTTTTTGAATCAGTAAAGCAGTGCAAATTTTTGTTGATTTTTTTTATACAGTTTTGTATGTGCATTTCAAATGTAAGATTATAGGTTCATAGGCAGGGTAAGTACTAGGCTAGCTGCTCTTGCAGGCCATTTTATCTAGCTAATTTCCCTTTTTGTGTTTGAACTATTCTTTCCCACTTGGTTATAGATTGACCTTCCCCATGGATGATAATTACATAGTACCCTAATGTGAATAACTGGGATCATCCCATAGATAATTTGAGTGGGCCTATGCATATGTAAAGCTTTTAGGAGCTGCATCTGCCCATTGGTAGTGCAATGGGGCTGATCTGAGGTAGATTTTCTGTTTCCCATCCATATATCTAAGTTGCACTTGAAAATGGACAAGGATGAGCTGCGTTTCATGTGGATGAGGAGTTTGTTCCACAGCAGCAGTATCACCTGCGATATATACCTGTCCCTCCAACCTGTTAATGTTGCAGGAGAGGTTTAAATATCTAGGCAAAGTATTTCTGATGCCGTTGGACTTACTGATGTGTCATCAAACCATGAGTAATAGGTCAGAGGATGCCTTGTATGCCAGCAGAGTATAGTGACAGGGGTTGCAGTCAGTCCATGAAGGATGTGTTGTTTAGTCCTTGCATCCTTTCAGTAAGGTATCTTTGTGGGAGCTCCAGTTGTTGCATGTGTCTGAACAGACACATTCCAAAGAGGGCATTATGTGCAATAACTGGCCCAATGAAGGCTGAGTAAAGGGGAATCAATGACATCTATAGATCTAGACACAATCCCATTGTTTACAATCTGTGCAATATAGAAGGACTTTCTTACAACAACAGACACTTGGTCAAATGTTAAGTCACTGTCCACATAAGTTCCCAAACCCTGAACAACTGGGTCAAGTCTTAGGTGCGAATTGTCAGTGTAGTAGTTCCCAGGTATAGAAATATACAATAATGCAGTTTTTGGTATTTTTTAGACCATGATTTTGACACTAGTATTCAAGACAAGCCTCCCTGCAGGATGGCCATATCATTTGAGGAGTCATCTGCAAACTTAGAGGTCATCATCCACTTTCAGAATTATTATTATTATTATTATTTATTATTGTTATTCAGTATTACTCACAATCATCCCATATCCTGCCTTATTATTTGCTATTAGAAGTGACTTCTGATGGTGTTTTATTAAGTGAGAGGATTTTGAATGTTGTTTTTCATGAGACAGCCCTGAGGGAAATGGTAGTATTTTGGGGGGGGGGGTGAGCATGAGTTGTGAGTTACAAAGCCATGTTTCAGTGTCTGTTACAGCTTCCTGAGTAATTTTTTGGAGATGTGCCAAGTTATCTGATACACGTATGAGTGTGAAGTCATCGGTGTATTGCATTAAGGAAGCCCTTTATGTAGATTAGTGGAGGGTGCTGGTGTATTGAGGAGGAGAGCTAGGATAGAGCCTCATGGTACAATGGTGATGACTGAGATGTATGGAGAGAGGGCAGAGTGCCATTGTACTGACTGATACCTGTTGGAAAAGTAGCTTTTGAATCATAGAAGGGTGCTCTGTGATAGACCTAATATAGACATTTGAAGTAGAATTTTGGTGTGACAAAATGTGTTGAAGGCTTTAGACAAGTATAGAATTAAGGGGAAGACTAGTTTGTCATTAGCTCTTTCTTTATTAACAGTATCTATAAGGGTTAGAGGTGAGTGTTTATTCTATGGGAGGTGTGGAATACACAGTTTGATTCTGAATTTGGGGCAATTGGCCTACTATTCTCCCATGAACCTAAGATCACTTTAGGTCTAAGGTTAGTGATGTCTGTTGAATGTTCTAATTTGTGTATATAATGTGTGATTGTTTCCAAAGAAAGGGGACATGAGGTTCCTAGACTGACATATTTATAAAGATTGAGATGAGATAGGCAGTGCTATTGGCTGCTATTTTAAGGTACCAACTTGGAAAGGTCATCAGCTGAAGCTGAACATGGTTTGAGTTTGAGTTGTTTTACATGGAATGAGGGACCTGGTTTGAAAGTGAAAGTGGATGTAGTGAAATATGGTTGTTGGGCAGGGTTGGGATTAGATGTGTGAATTCATGGTTAGGAACACTATACTATCTATGAAATAAAAGATGAATTCTATTGCAGGTTTGAGTGACAAGTTTTTGGGAGAAGGATTAGGGTTGATTTTTTGACGAGGATGCCAGATGTCTTTAATAGATTACTGGAATCTTTATAGGGTTGGGTTAACTATAGTTCAGAGTGTTGGTCGGTATAGGTTTTTTGCCTTCATTTATTTTCTTTTTATTACAGATGTGGAGGACTCTGAAGTTTGAGATATTGTGATGTTTTGTATTTCTACCACTCTTTCCACACTTCTTATTTATCCTGCATTAGCATTCTACTCTTTGGGCATAGCCAAATCGCATTATTTGCTTTTAGTGTCTTCCTTCCAGGGGTTGTAAGGCTATTTAGAAGTTGCATTGAATTCATTTAAAGCATCCTGTAAGGGTAGGATTTTTGGGTATTGCAGTTAAAAGACAATAGGGTAGTATTGCATCACTCTGGATTAAACTTGGACATGTTACATATTGTTTTACAAACATGCCATTTAAGTAGATACGTCAGATGTATGGTTTAATTTCTCCAAAACTGTTGCATTTCTAATACCATTATAGGTTCATAGGTTCATACTAGGCTATCTGCCTTAGGGCATTTATAAGCCTAGCCAGAGTGTGTTTGGCTTTCGCCACCCATTTTAAAATAATTTTGCTATGCCCTTTTTCGAGGTTAGTATACTGTGCCTCTGTCTAACAGTGACACAGAAATGATACCCGGGGTAAACCTATGATCTCCCATCCACTCATCAAGATTCCTCTTGAAGAGAGTCAGTGAGGGACTCTGCCTAACCTGGACTGGGATTTTATTCCAGAGTGAAGGGAGCCTCTGGGTTATGAATCTGTCCCTCCAGCATGTCCTATTTATTTAAGTGCTGAGGTTCAAGTCTCTCGAGTGCGTAGCTCGATGTGATTTGGATTTTCTGAGGTGCAGCATGTCCATTAATTCCAGGTTGGAGATGGCTTTATACGTCAGGCACAGATCACCTCTGAGCAGACGGTATGCCACTGAGTAGAGCTTGAGTTTCTTTAACCGGGCAGCATATGACATCTGTTTGAGTACTTTGATCCTCTTGGTGAGGTACTTTTTTGGTATTTCCAGTTGCTGCAGGTGTCTGGTAAGGAACATCCCAAAAGGGGCATTGTACTCAATTATGGACCTGATGAGGGATGAGTAAAGAGGCACGATGACCTCCCCTGATCTAGATGTGAATCCCTTCATGATAAGGTGGGCTATATAAAATGTTTATCTCACCGCTTTGGCCACGTGGTTGTCAAATGTGAGATTGCTATCAACTTGGGTCCCCAGGTCCCTAATTACTTCTTCTGAACTTAATGGATTACCACATATTTGGTAATTTGTGGGCACTTTGTTTTCGCCAAAGGGGATGACTATACACTTTTTGGTGTTTAGCTTGAGGCCATGGCTCTGTCACCAGTTGTCTCTTTCTATGAGGCCCTTTTGGAGGATGCTTGTGTCGGCTGGAGAGTCGATTATGGCGCCCAGTTTGCAGTCATCTGCGAACTTGGTCAGCCACAGTCCTTCCGTGTTGGCCTGTACCTCCGAGAAATATATACCGAACAAGAGAGGTCCCAGGACTGAGCCTTGTGGGATGCCTCTTGTAACTGATTTGTAGTCTGGCATGGCTACAGCAATTCTAACCATGTGGGTTCTGTTTTTGAGCCAGTTTGGAACCCATCTAGTGACATAGAGGTTTATATTTAAGCTGGTGAGCTTATCTATAATGCCCGAGTGGGGTATTGTATCGAAGGCTTTTGTGAGGTCCAGGTAGGCTGTGTGGACCACCTTCCCCTCGTCAATGGTCTTGGTGACTGTTTAAAAGAAATCGACCAGGTTTAAGAGGCAGGATCTGCCCATAACAAAGCTGAACTGGGTAGGATCCAGTGTCTGTAGGTCCCCAATATCTTTATTTATGAGGTCCATGATGATCCTTTCCATAACTTTGCAGACCAAGCTAGTCAGGCTTATGGGATGATAGTTTCCAGGATACGTTGAGGCACCACCTTTGTGGAGAGGGACCACTGTTGCTGTACGCCACTCTTTGGGTACATATCCTGTAGTAAGAGTGAGACTAAACAGTAGTTTTATGTTTGGGTTTAGCTCTTCTTGGAGTTCATGTAGGATGCAGCCCGGGACACCATCTGGTCCCTTTGATGTTGTGTTTTTTGCTTTGGAGAGGGCGGCTCTTACCTGAGCATCTGAGATGTCAGGGGGGCAGGACTCTGCTGGGATAGATATTTGCCCTTTTGGTGGGGAGGGGGGAGAAGTTTGCACTGAACCTGTCAGCTAGGATGTTGGCAATGTCTGTGGGTTCGGTGTATTTTTTTGTCATTTTGGACTAATTCTGAGCATATCTGTGAATTCCCACACAGGTTCCTAACATAACTAAAGAAAGCCTTGTGATTATCCTTAGTGTCATGTGCAATTTTTCTCTCTAAGCTGGCCTTAGACGATTTTATGAGTGCCCGTAGTTTTTTGCTAATACTGATCAGAGATGCCTTCCCTTTTTGGGATTTTGCTCTATCATATAGAGGCTTCCTCCTTCTATTGTATAGTTTGTTTATGGCTGGGGTCCACCAGACAGGATGCCTGCCTTCGGAGGATTGGATCTTGGTTTTATTTGTGATTGCATGATCCATGCATTCCTGAAGGTGTTCATAGAATGCGTTTATAAAGGATTCTGCGGTCTGGGCCATATTTTCCACAGGCCCGGGGGCTTTGAAGGATTCCACCTCGGTTTTGAGGAGTGTGAAATTTGCTTTAGAGAAGTTTTTCACTGTGGTTTTCTGGGCATGGGGTGGGGTCAGGATGTGAATATCCAGTGAGATTAGTTTATGGTCTGATCTTACCAGTGAGGGATACACTTCTGGTCTGGAGCATAGAGTCCCCATGTTGGTGATGATCAGGTCCAGTATGTTTTCCCCTCTTGTGGGAGTGGTCACAAGTTGTTCCATAGCATTTGAGTTTATAAATTCTAGGAACCTTTGGGCTAGGGTGTTGGAGCTAGAGTAATGCTCCCAGTCTATGTTTGGGTAGTTGAAGTCACCCAGTATGATGGTGTTTGGAGAGACCTTCATATTTTCCAGTGTTCTCAGGAAGGCCGAGTGGGGTTCCTGGGTTTGGGAGTGTGGTCTGTAGCAGGCTATAAACTGGAAGGCAGTTTTACCCACTGTTAGTTGCACATGGATAGTCTCTGATGCTTTGTGCTGTGCCACCAACCTGGAGGTGTGAGTATCTTTGACGAATATTGATACTCCCCCTCCTTTTGTGGTTTGGTCCAAGTTTTGGGGCCGAAAAGCATGGTATGAGGTATAACCTGGTAGTGCTGGGGTGCTCTCGGGAGCCTTGAACCAGGTTTCTGTTACTGCACAGATATCAGTGTTTTCCATGCTAAGGAGAGTTTTGAGTGCATGCATCTTGAGGTTTAGACTTCTGGCATTGAGTAGCATTACTCTTAGTTTCTTATCCCTTGTGATACCTATGGAAGAGGGTTTGTCTTTTGAGCCTTGCCTAAAAAAGGCACTATGGGGGTGGCAAGAGCCTTTGCCAATATCCAAAAGCCCAGGGGTGACAGGTGCAAGCCGTCCCTAGCGAAGCATCGTGGCTTGTCGAGCATGTCATCCCAGGCTGACAGGCATTGGATCCTCTTTAAATGACACCAATACTTAAGCCAATTGTTGAAATTGATCATCTTGTCTTCATATTGTGGCATCATTCTTGGTGAGGGTAAGATGCTACTCAAGGTCAGGGTCATACCGGCCTGGGCTACATGCTCAGAGAGCTCCTCTATGTCTCTTTTCAAGTAGTCCAGGGAGGTACGTCTCAGGTCATTCACACCAGCATGGACAATGACTGAGTCATATTTGTACTTGCCTTGGTGTGACGTGAGTGCTTGTGTTATGTGGCGGATGCTAGCCCCCGACAGGCAGCTCACCCTGACCTTCTTCTTGTTCAGCCTGGTGAGCGGGACGTCAGTGTGCCTGACGATAAGAGTCACCTATTACAAGTGTATCAGGTGTGTTTAGCCTTAAGGGCTGTGACTGTTCACCACACTGGCTTTGTGAGCTATGTGTTGCACGTGCTTTGTTTTGGGGTAGCAGTTGCTTGGGTGTCTGCTTTAGAGGTCTCTGCTGCTTAGGCAGATTTTTATTTACAGCCTCTGAGTATGTTTTTGTGTGTTTATGTGTTTGGTTTGCTGTCGTGGTAGGTCTATGTGAGACTGGAATTGTAGTGAGTGTGGTTTCCTTCTCCTCCTGACTGGTTACGCCAGTACTGAGTTGAGAGAGCGTAGCCTCCAGTTTGGCTATACGGTTGCATCTCTCACATGTGTTGGAATTTGTTGGGAGGAGGAGAGGGTTGTTTGTGTACATGAGGCAGTTGTAACATTGTCTCAAGATTCCCAGACTCACCAGCTGGACCGGAGAGGAGATTGACAACTGACCTTTGGATATGCTAGAATAGTATTGGGAATTCCTTTATAATTGAAAAAAATGGCCAATGGGGAACAAGGTACTCAAAGGGAGTTTGTGAGGGTGTAGTGCTTTTAATTTTCTAGTGCTGACTTATACAATTACTTTAGTGAGCAAGTGCCAGGCTTCTAAGTAGGAATAGGGTGATTATTATTCGTACTAGATCAGTTCTAAGGGAAAAGTGAAGAGCAGACTTTGTGGAGCCGAGAATGGTTTAGACCCAATTAAGCGGTGCATGCTCGATGCTGAGCTATGCGCAAAATCGCAAAACCGTGCTAAAGCGGGTTTTATTCGGGGGGACTTGAAAGAGCTAGAAATTGCCCCAAAATGTCCAATAGACTACCAGATTCTTGTGCTGGGAACACTCCTCCAGGGATAGATAGGCTGCTCTAAGCCTCCCTTTATCCAAGAAAGGAAATGGGCAACACAGAAACTTTCCAAAAGTCCAGAATACAGCAAAGCCTGTATTTGGACTACTCTAGGTCAGGAAAGATGGGAAACAAGGATAATTATTTTCTTTTTTTTTTCTTTTTTTGCAACAAACAGCAGAAAAATGCAATAAATATGTAACACAGGCTAGTGCACTTGAGTGTGTAGCCTCAACAGGTAAATGCAACTAACAGGACAAACTTTAAAAGTGCAGGTGCAAAAACAACTTTAAACAGTTTAAAACAGTTCAAGAAGCAGAAATACTTGCAGTTTAGCTAGATTGGACAGTCGCCCAAGTAGTAGTAGGAAAAAAAAACACTTTTATCAGATTAGCAGTAGCTCTTTTAGCCTCTCTGCTGCTAGCACCACTCTGCAGGACCACAAGGAGCTTGGCTGGGTAGTAACAAGCGCAAAAACTGTGCCAAAGCGGGTTTTATACAGGGGGACTTGAAAGAGCTAGAAATTGGCCCAAAACAGCCAATAGACTACCAGATTCCTGTGCTGGGAACACTCCTCCAGGGATAGATAGGCTGCTCTAAGCTCCCCACTGCCACTGGTGAACAAAGAAGCCCCCCTTTATCCAAGAAAGGAAATGGACAACACAGGAACTACCAGATTCTTGTGCTGGGAACACTCCTCCAGGGATAGATAGGCTGCTCCAAGCTCCCCACTGCCACTGGTGAACAAAGAAGCCTCCCTTTATCCAAGAAAGGAAATGGGCAACACAGGAACTTTCCAAAAGTCCAGAATACAGCAAAGCCTGTATTTGGACTTCTATAGGTCCGGAAAGATGGGAAACAAGGATAATTGTTTTTTTTTTTTTTTGAGAATGGACCCCATTCCTAAGTCAAGGTATAGTTAAAGTTCATAAAATTAGTACTGCTTTAATCTTTGTAATACAAAAGTGTTATTCGTAGCACCCACAATAGGGCCAGAATTGATTCCTGAAATTCATATGGAGTTACATTATTGGGTAGCATATCTAAAAATGACTTTAGTTTTTTTTTTTTTTTCCAATCCATTGCTCCTACTACTGCTGTTGGAACTGTCTCAGCATTTTTTCTCAACATTGCTCTCATTTCTCCCTCCAAATCTTGAGAGTTTATGACTTTGTGTCTTGCTGTATGTAAAACACTGTAAAGGCAATGTGCAGCAATTTCAATGATCAATGCTACTTTTTTGTTTTTAATGAACTACTATAACTGGTGTTCCTGTACCTACTTTTTTGGACTGTTGGTAATGGCTGATACAGTTTGATGCACACTTCATCATTCTCTGTAATACTTTGTGGTTCATGTTCCTAAAGCTTCTCACCTACTTCTGTATTGTGGTGTTCGCACAATCCTCAATGGAACAGTCTTGCTACACTATTGTGTCTTTCAGTGTATAGACCCTCTGTGTGTATCACACCCAGCAGCAAGGTATGCAACTACTTCTAGTTATTTTTTTTACAGAACCTATATTTGTCTGCTTCTCACACATGTTTAGTGGACTTTGTAAACTAATATGTATGTAAGTCCACCATCTTGGGCTGCTATTATTAACCTTTCATCCCCTGGTTCATAGGATCATAGGAAGTTACTAGGCTATTGGCCCTAAGGCCCTTATAAGCCTAGCCTTGAGTTTAGCCCATGTTTGACAAATCCGCACCAAAAGCCCCTGTCCAGCAGGGACACAGGTGGAATCCCAGGGGTATATTTTCTGTTTCCCATCCAGTTATCCAGATTGTGCTTGAAAAGGGATATTGAGGTACTCTTCTTGATGTGGAGAGGGACTCTATTCCACAGATGAGGGAGTCTCTGGGACACAAATCTCTCCCACCAAGTCCTATTGATGTCACAGACCAGGTTGAGATTGCATGTGTGGGTTACTCGAGTGGAGCTTGACTTGCGTATATGCAGCAGTCCCATCAAGGTGTGGTCTGAGATTGCTTTGTATGCCATACAGAGGTCACCTCTGAGGAGTCTGTATGATACTGAGTAGAGGGACAGGGCTTTTAGCCCATCTGTGTAGGGTAGCTCTTTGAGGCCCTGGATTCTTCTTGTGAATAACCTCTGTGATCTCTGCAGCTGCTGCACGCGTTTTGCATGGTACATGCTAAAGGGGGCATTGTACTCAGTAATTGGCCTTATAAGGGAAAATAATACAGAGATGTTATGATCCCCTTGTACCTGGATGAGATACCCTTACTTATGAGGTGCACCATATAGAAAGCTTTCTGTACAAAGGAAGCAACATGGTGGTCAAAAGTCAGGTTACTATTAACCTGGGTGCCCAAATCCCTCATGACTGATTGCATGCTTAGGACATTGTTATTAATGTGATAATATGTGGGGACCATACATAGGTCTCAACGTGCTAAGAGGCCAATGTGGAACACAGACCATAGCAAAGTGTGGCAAACAGTCAAAATGTGGAACACCCTATTTTCACACTGCTCAAAAAATGTACCTCGACCATGACCATGGCCTTTCAGCCAAAATATATGCATGGACACACGCACATACACACACACATGCTAAGTCACCCTCGTCATACATCTCAGCTGCCCAGAATTTTGCAGAATGTCCAAATTTTTGTCTTATGTTTTTGGTGTGATCCTCATAAAATATGTAGTTTTCAGGCAAATCAGGGGAATGAAATAATAAGATAATGACAGAGTAAGGGCATTTTCACATACATGGACAGCCTATTCCAGTAAATGGGAATTCTGAGAGATATATAGCTGTCTGTCCAATGTGTACTGTTTGTGTTGCAAACAAAATTTAGTTCTTTAGATCTAGTACTTATTTTGCTGTTTAGTGGATGTGGGAAAGATTCATCAAAGTGGGGATCCAGTTTTGTTTTTGTGTTTGGAGATTGTTACAGCAGGTAACTATATTTTTTGTTTTGCTATGACCATCCATGTATTACCTTTTTAAGTGTGTGTGTGTGTGTGTGTGTGTGTGTGTGTGTGTGTGTGTGTGTGTGTGTGTGTGTGTGTGTGTGTGTGTGTGTGTGTGTCTCTCTGTCTGCCTGAGACAAGAACAATGCTTTTTAGAGTATGCACACTCTGTACAATTCACATGACCACCTTTGGGAATCCTGCTGATGTCAACCACCTAGGAATACACCTCTAGGACTGCTGTAACCCAGTATCCTCTGTGGCGCATGCTGTAATTGCGTATTGCTGTAGTGTGATACACTAGTTAGGTAAGGGTTTTATTCCAGGACATGGCAGGTGTGTGTGTGTGTGTTTGACTGTCAGAGCCTGTGTGGAGGTGGCTGTTAGTGTCTAACCACTGGGCAAGTTGGGGATATATATAGATACAGTTTTTATGTATATAGATATAAAGGCATTCTATCAGTGTAGCGCCTTGCAGGATGCGCACCAGCAAATCCCTCCCCAAACATGCCTGCAGCCCGACAGAGGCAGCAGCTGCATGAATATTCATTCAAACAACAATGTTGCTTTACAGACATACAATAGCAAAATATGTAGAAATTTAGATTGAAATAAAGAACCAAAATCCATGCAACTTAAAGAAGAGTCGGCGTATTTACAAAGAGAAAGGAAAGAAATTAAGACATTCATTTAAAACAGCATTCCATTCAGTAAACCAGCTAATTAGTAAGTAATAAGGAGTAACTGATCATAATTTTTGGTGTTAACACTGGGAATTGGGAGTGCATTAAACAGGTGTTAATATTCTTATACTACGGTATTGCATGTCATTTTTAACATTTTATTATGTTAAGCCGATAACAGCTCATTTCTGACATCTGTAATTCTGAGGATTTTTATTTAAGTTATATTTATTTCAGTTAAGTTTTATTTACATTTTTATTTAAGTGACAGTTACACCGGTAATGTATCCATGACGTGACATGCGAATTAGCATGACTGCTATTGTTCTGAACTATCCTCTCCCATTTCACTTGCCAATCACTGTAGGCACGCTCAAAGCTGCACAGAACTTTACCCAAGGTACTACACTTATAGAATGCCGATATAAATATATGCACACACATATCCATGTGGATAAACTTTCCTCCGAGTGTTTATGTATGTGCAATGAGTAGTAGCAGGCTAGTCCTTTTGAAGGTAACTAACAGGAAAGTGAGTGTTTAGCTGTATCTTTCTTGTGAGGTTGTTATCATTTATATTCTGCAGTTGACTAATTTAAAATTGCAACTTTGTATCAGTCTCCACTACCTTAGTTATTTAGAAGTATCACAATGGAACATGTAGGGTCTTAAAGGGACAATCACAGTGTTTAAAATTCTGGTCCAACTTTAGGCTAATCAACTAACACCCACTTTAAGTACGTCACAAATTCCCCATCCACAATGTCTTTGTTCCTGTAAGCCCTCAGTTCCAGTCTTGTTTCTCTTCCCAATGTGAATTATCTTTCCATTTTGCTTTCCTCCAAGAAGTGGATGTATTTCCACTTCTGAGTTTAATATTCTCTATTTTTTCACAGTTTCTGCATGTTTAGGAATGCATATTTTCCTTATATCAGCAGCTTTTGTTGTTCAGGGGGCATTCTTTGCATCAAGTCAGAATATGTCTGGTGATCCTTTTTTTTTTTTGTGTATAACTTTGATTGTAAATTGCATCTGCCGGTTGTTATCAGTCCTGTCTGCACTGTACACGATCGGCAAACAGGTACTGGCATTTAAATTTTGTCTAACCAAAAAACCTCTCTTGGGTCGCTATAAACAGCAAGTAAGCTGCAGTTGCCAGTAGTCGATCACATTGCATGCTATGTAATCCAGAAGTTGGAATTGCATGTTTTAGTTAATTAAAGTTAAAAGAAAGTGCCAGCTCCTGTGTCTGAATCACATTGTAGTGCAATTGCAAATCTGGATTGTATTAAATGTGGTGTGATCGGCAACCGGGAACTGCAGTTTACTCGCAAAGTTAAAGAAGCTGAAAACAGCAATCACGGAGCAGCTAAATGAGCTGATGCTACTCCTGCTGCAAGTCAATTTTTTTTTTTTTTTTTTTTAAATTTTCACTTTCCCCCCCCCCCCCCCCCCCCCCCCCCCCCCCCCCCCCCCCCCCCCCCCCCCCACAGGGAGGGGGGGGGGGGAAAAAAAGAGGGTTTGGGTTTCAGGGGAAAAAGTTGGGGTTTTAGTTACAAAAATAAAATATTAAAACATTCTTTCAGTAAAGCCTTGAGATGAGCCTTTTTCCATTCCTGCCAGGACCCCACTGATGATATTATACAAAATGTTTTTTTACCGCCATCCCCTTCATTGTAGATTTAGATTGAAAGGGGGGGCCAAAACTTTTCAACCCCTTAAAGGGTTTGGGAAACAAGAAAAAAGAAATTTTAAGCATTTTTTTAAAACAGCTTCCAAAAACAGAAAACTAAGTTTAGTATTTTAATAAAGAAAACTTAAAAATATAATTTGGTTTTTTCAAAATTGGGAGAAAAATTACCGTTTTTAATTCTTAAAAAACCACGGATTATTTATTTTAAATTTTATTATTTAAATTTGCAAAATAACCCTCATTTGAAAAAATCTTTTATAAAAAGGATTTTATTATTTTATATATTTCAGTAATTAATTACAAAAATAAAAAGTGTTGTACCAAGCTGCATGGGAAAGAAAACGGGGTTTATTTCTTGAATCCATTTCATTCCAACACTTGGCTGCCCAGGGGGGGGCACACTTCCCAAAAGGGATATGATGAATTTTGGCTTTATTAATTTTGAAACCATCATTTTTTTGGTAAACTTTTTTCCCAAAAGTTAAGTATTGAAAATTGGTAGTAGAAACCTTTTTTCCTTTGAAGAAACCCCTAACAGGGGGGTGATTTTTCCCCCCTGTTATTTTTTTGTTGAGTTGGGTTATATTTTTTTATTTCCTCAGTGACCTTTTTTTAATTGGACTTGTAACCCATACCTTAGTTTTTAAGTTTTCACGGGAAAAACATTGGTGGGGTTTCTTTAAGGACCAAGTGTTTTTTGGGTTTTTGGTTTTTTGTTTTGTGTTTTTTTGTTCCGGGAAAAGCTCGGGTTCCATCTGTTTCCTCCATTTGGGGAATTCTTTCCCATAGGTCCCCGGGATGTGAAACCCATTCCCTTGAGTTTAATTATTCTTATTTCACAGTTGGATTTTTTAGGAAGGGCATTTTTTTATTCAGACCCTTGTGGAGGGGGCTTTGTTCAACCAGGGAAGTTGGGGATTTTTTTTTTTTTATAATTGGATTTAATTCCCCTTGCGGTGAACAGTTCCCCCCCTGCCTGCACCCGACCGGGCACAGCTGCATAAATTTTCAAACAAAATTTTTTTGAATAAAAGAAAAATAAGTTTAGTTAAAAAAGAAAAAAACCCAAAATTAAAAAAAGGTATTTCAAAAAAGGGAAAAAAAATTGTTTATTTAAAAAGTTAAAAATAGCTTTGTGAATAAAAGGAAATGAAAATTTTTTGGGAAACTGGAAATTGGGGGTTTTAAAAAGGTGTTTTTTCAACCCAGGTTTGCAGTTTTTAAATTTTTTAAGAACCGAAACAGCTCACGACATTTTAATTTTGAGGTTTTTTATTTAATTTAATTTTTATTTCATTTAATTTTTTTCTTTTTTTTAAGTAAAACCCCTAATTATTGGTCAAAAAGCCTTATTTTCTAAATTCCTTTTTTACTTCCCAATATTCAAAAAAAAAAAAAAAAAAAGGGAATAAATTTGCAACACAACCAGTGGATTTTTCAGGTTTTTAGTAAATTAAAGGCATTTTTGAAAATAAAAAATGAAGCATTTTTTTGGGGGTTTTTACAATAATTGAAATTTTAAAATTGAATTTTAACCCCCAATTAGTTTTTAAAGCAAAGGAAATGATCAAAGGGACAAACTGAAAATTGGGCCAATTTTTAGGAAAAATAAAACAAATCACAAATTATCCCAGTTTTTTGCCAACCCCTAAAGGGGTTTTTTTTTTAAGGAAATTATTTTTTTTTTAAAGAAGGGGTTATTTCCCCCAAATACTTTTTTACTTTTCTGATGTTTGGAAGATTTTTTCCTTTTGGTTTTGTTGTTGGGTGCTTCCAATGAAAGCTGGTACCTTTTTTTTGGATAATTTTGATTTAAATTGCATTCCGGGACAGCTTTCCTTTCCCTGGGAAAAAGGACTTTTAAAATTTTTTAAAAAAATTTTTTAAACAGCAAAAGTCAGGCAGTAATTGATTTTAATAAAAATTCTTTTTGTTTTGAAAAGTCCACTCCGGGAATAAGTTAAAAATTGGATTGTTTAAAGTGGGTATAAAGGTATTTTAAATTTAAAAAGGAAAACAGAATCACGGACATAAAATATTAGGAACAATATTCGCAGAATTTTGAAGAAAATTTTTTGGGGGAGACAGTATTTTTAGTTTTTAAAAATTTGGTTTTAAAAAAAAAAATGCTGGAAATTTTTGTCAGAAAAGAGGGATTTACATGGGGGGTTTTGAAGGAAAAAAGAAAATAAAAATGAAGGGAAAGGGAAAGACGATAATTAAATGAAGAGTGGGGGTTAAGGGGGGTTTTAAAAAAAGGGGAAGGAAAAGGGTTAAGGGCCTTCCCTGGGGAAAAAAAATAGTTAAAAATTTAAAATCCCCTAATTTGGGGAAAAATGTAAAATTTAGGTATTTGTTTAGAAGGAAAAATTTTTCCTGTTTTAAGTAGGGTTTTAATTTAACCCCAAATAAAGGGGGAATGAACTTATATTTTCTGAAAATTTAAAGGATTTTAAGCAGAAATTTATGGGGACTTTTAAATAAAAATTTAATTTTAAAACCCACAGATAGGCATTTAAATTTTAAATTTAAAAATTCATTTTTTTAAATAAAATAAAAAAAAACAAAGGATTGTTAAAAGGGGGGTTGGACCTTGGAAAAATCAAAATCCAAACAAATTTAAAATTAATAGAAACTTACAGCAAAAAGAAGAAAGGATTTAAAACAGATTAATTACTGTAGGCAATTAACCTAAGAGGTCATAAAAAAAAAAATGCCCTGGGTAAAAAGGGGAAAAAAAAAAAGCTGTAAGGAAAAGGGAAAAACCCTAAAACTTAAACTAATTAGTAATTTAACAAAATAAAATTGTAAGCCCTGAAAAGTTTTTTTTTAACCCTTTTCTTGTTTTTATTTTATTGTACAATTTATGTGGGAAAATTTTTTAGAAAACATTTTTGTTTAATTTATAAAAGTATTAACCCAAACAGATAACATTTAAAAATTTTTTAAACAACTAGGGTTTAAATTTTTCTGTAAATCTCTTTGATCCAATATTTTCCACAGATTTCTTTTATTGAAGTAATGGATAGAAATAAAATTTTTAATTTAAAAAAAAATAAACCAAAGGGTTCAAAATAGGGGTTTAAAACCTTTTTTACTCAAAAATAAAATTAATATTTTTGCACCTAAAACACGAGGTAATTGAACTAAAAAGAAATCACTGATTTTTTTCAAACCAAATTAAAAAATTTTTAAACATTAAAGCTTTGCTTCAAAAATTTAATAATACAGCCTTAAATAAATTTGTTTATATTTAATTTTCCAGTCAACATTTAGAAAGGCAAACAATGCAATGACCACCTTTTAAAGAATTTTTTTTTTTAAAAAAGAACATTTGGGGTTAGGGGTGAAAAGTTTATTTAACTTCTCCAATTTTTCCCCAAAACAAAAACCATTTGTAAAAAAAAAACGGGGAAACTGTAGCCCGGAAAAGTAAATTTTTCCGAATAAAATTTTTGGGGGATACTGATACTGCCTTTTAAAAATTGGGGTTCCCACAATTTTTTTATTTCCACCGAAAATAATAATTTAAATTTTGGCATCCCTTTTTTTTCCATTAAAAATCCACAATTTTTAAAATTACAAACCCCTTTCACCAGCTTAAGAATTTCGTTTTAAAAAGTTTTGAAATAAAACTGTTCTTAAAATAAATCCTGGTAACTTTAAAAGGAAGACCAAAAGGCAAAAAAAATTTTAATTAAACATAACATTTTTTAATCATTTGGGGGAAACTTTCCCCAATTAAAAACCCCAGCCACTCCAAAAGGGAAAAAAAAAATGAACAGAAAAAAACCCCAAAAATTGCATTTTTCCAATTTTTGCCCCAATAATGGTTTAAAATTATCATTTAAAGGGCTTTAGAAAATAATTGTAAAAATTAAAATAAAAAAATCACCACTGAAAGTGGATGTAAGGGAAAATTTAATTGATGTTTTCTTTTAAAAACATGGGTTTGGGGATTTTGAACCAAATGGGTTTTTTTCATACATTTGTACATTACTTTAAATTTTAAATTTGGGTTTAAAAAAATTAAATAAAAAACAAAGAAGTGCATGTCACAGTGACACATAATGGGGGATTATCATCCCCACTTTAAAGTGCATATGAGGTTGACACATAATCTGCAGGTATTATCATCACCACCTGAAAGTGCATGTCAGGGTAACACATAATTGGGGATGTTATCATTTACACATTATGAGGTTTGATTGTTGACACATAATGGGGGTTTTATCATCACCACCTGAAAGTACATGTCAGGCATACACATAATGTGTGTTTTTTATTATCAACACATGATGAGGTCCGATGGGTGGCACATAATGGGGGGGCAGTAATATCATCATGCCCAGAAAGTGCATGTCATGATGACCCATAACACAGGGGTGTCATCATCACCTCATGATGAGGTCCGATGGGTGACACATAATAGGTGGGAGGGTTATTATCATCAGCACCTGAAAGTGCATATCAGGGTGACACATAATGCAGGGGTATGTGGACTGATGGGTGACAAATAATAGGTGTATTATCATCACCACATGATGAGATCTGATTGATGACACATAATGGAGGGATATTATCATCACCACATGATGATTTCTGATAGGTGACATAAAATGCGGGGTGTTGTCATCAGCACATGATGAGCTCTGATAGCTGACACATAATGGTGGTGTATTATCATCATGACCACCTGAAAGTGCATGTCAGGATGACACATAATGAGCGAGTATTATCGACACCACCTGAAAGTGGATGTCATGGTGATGCACAATAGGGGGTTATTATCATCATCACCACAAAATGACATCCAATAAGTGACACATAATGGGGGTTATCATCATCACCAACTGAAAGTACATGTCAGGTTGACACACAATGTGGGAGCTTTTTCTAATCATATGATGAGGACACGTGGGTGACACATAACTGGGGTAATATCATCATCTAAAAGTGCATGTCATGGTGATTCATAATGGGGGCATATAATCATCACCACATGATGAGCTCCAATAGTGGACACATAATGGGGGTATTACCATCACCACTAGATAGTGCATATCAGTGAAGCACATAATGGGGGGTATTATCATCATCACTACATGATGAGGTCATCTGGGTTACACATAATGTGGGGATGTTATCATCACTGCATGATGATGTCTGATAGGTGACATTTAATGGGGAGGGTTTCATCACCACCTGAACATGCACATCATTGTGACACATAATGTAGGGTATTGGACAGTTAACTTTTCAACCACAGAAGGGTGGGCTGAGAGTGCCAATTTACTGACTGATACCTATTGGACAGGTAGCTTTTGAACCACAGAAGGGTGGGCTGAGAGTGCCAATTTACTGACTGATACCTCTTGGACAGGTAGGTTTTGAACCACAGAAGGGTGGGCTGAGAGTGCCAATTTACTGACTGATACCTCTTGGACAGGTAGCTTTTGAACCACAGAAGGGTGGGCTGAGAGTGCCAATTTACTGACTGATGCCTATTGGACAGGAAGTTTTGAACCACAGAAAGGTGGGCTGAGACAAACCTAGTGAGGACATTTGAAGTAAAAGTTTGCTGTGACAATCTGTCAAAGAATTTAGTTGTCTAGAAATAATGTAGAAACTAGTTTGCCATTATCTCTAGCTTTCATGGCAGCATGTAGGTTAGAAGGGCAGTGCTAGTACTACGGGATGGATGATAGCCATGCTGTGTAGGGAATAGGAATTGTTCCTGCAGGACCAATTGGTTTTGAATACATTTTTCAGGTATTTTGGTGAGGGTGATAAGATTGCTATAGGTCTAAAGTTAGTAATGTCTGTTGAATTTCCTCCTCTGTGCAGAAAGGGAATGTGTAGCTTTTTTTATTCCAGATAGAGGGAAAGTGGGATTCCTGGATAGACCTATTTATTATAAGGACTGTAACAATGTTATTGTGGATAGACCTATTTATTATAAGGACTGTAACAATGTTATTGTGGATAGACCTATTTATTATAAGGACTTTAACAATGTTATTGTGGATAGACCTATTTATTATAAGGACTGTAACAATGTTATTGTGGATAGACCTATTTATTATAAGGACTGTAACAATGTTATTGTGGATAGACCTATTTATTATAAGGACTGTAACAATGTTATTGGCTTCTATTTTTAGCCTATTTAGTTTGCTATTTTAACCTGAAAATCCATCCATGAATAGCAATAGGAAGAAGGAAGGTCATCAGCTGAATAAGAGCATGTTTTAAGTTTGTTTAAGAGTAGTTTTATATGAGATATGGTCACAGCTTTGAAGGTGAAAGTGCATGTGGTAATATGTGGCTGTTGGGAAGGGAAGAGATTAGATGTAGAGGGATCCTTAGTTAGAGCTGCTGTACTGCTATAAAATAAGAGTTGAATTGTATTGCAGTTTCATATGGTGAATTATCTGGAGAGGGATTTGAAGTGAATTTTTGGCCAGGATTTAATATTTCTTTAACGGATGTCCACATTTTTTTTTGTGTTGCTTTTTATTATTAGTCAGACAGTTATTATAGTATAATTTTTGTTGTCTTTATTTGCTTTTTTAGTGCGATTGCAAAGCATTCTGAAGTCTTCAGGATATTGGGGTGTTTTATGTAGTTGCCATTCTTTTCATGCTTTTTCTCTATCCTGCAATAACATTCTACTCTTTTTGGATAGCCAAATTGCAGTATTTGTTTTCACACCCTTCTAGGAGATGAAAGGCTTTTTTCAGATATTTAGGAAAGTTGTATTGAATTAATTTGCAGCATTGCCAAAGGTGACTATTTTTAGGACATTCTAGTTAACAGATGATAGTGTTGTAATAAACATTTCTGGGTTAAACTTGGAAAAGTTACATGTTGTTTTATATATACATTTGCTGTTTAAATGTTTGTGTGAGATGTCGAGTCTTATAGTTTGGGGTGTTGATCAATTAGAGAGTCTGACAATGTACCTGTAATGGAATATTTGCTGGGGTCTGATACTGGGATCCAGTCTAATAGAGAATTTGGATGTCTTGCGGTAATGTGTGGGGCTTTTGATTATTTGCATAAAACCATAAAAGTTCATGCTAGATGTAGGGGAGTTAAGAGTTTATATCCAACCAATTGACACTCACATCACCTAGTAATATTATTTATTGTGCAAATGTTATGGCTATTCAGTATAGGATACCTGCAGGATACCTTCCAGTATAGCTGTATTGTCACCAGGATGGATGTAAAGGACAGTGATACATATTTGTTTATAACTGTATATTTTGAGGAAATCAATGAGAAGCTCTGCTGAACTGAATTTTTGTGTTGGCTTGCTGTAATGGGAAATGTGGTAGGTGTTGGGAAATATTAAAGCAATACCACCAGCTTTCTTGTTTATATGGTCATTATGGGTTATATTATAGCCAGGAGGTATAACTTCAGAGTCGTTTTTGCTGGGTTTAAGCCAAGTTTCAGTTACAGCGAGAACATCAGGCTTATGTTGGGAAATGCAAACATGCACTTCAGCAGTTTTATTTCTTATACTTCTGATATTAATTGCAACAAAAGTTAGATCACCAGAGTTGGGGATTGGGTGTTCTTGGGTTTCAGAATGGTGTGGGACAGAATTGTCATTGTCATTATTGTGATGGGTGGAGTCAGGATTAGGGTGTATATCTCTTCATAGATGGATTTTAATATATTGCGGAGGTATGCATACTTGGTTTCAGAGAGGATTCGTCTACTTAATTTTGTTTTGGTTGAGCTGAAGTGCATCTAGTCAGCCTACATTTGGCAAAAAAGTGAGGAGCAATATTAAATAGGTTTGGTCTAATGTGAAGAGAGTGTAAAGAAAAACTACAGATAGGTGCTTGGGACAGAGTTTGTGATATGTTGTGAGATAATATAGATTTATGGTAGGCTGAAAAAATGGCTTAGTAGAAAGAGAAGGATAGAGGAGAAGCTGAATAGTAGCATTATTAACTAATGGTATATGTATTTTATACACGTCTGATAGTGGGGGAGCTGAATAGTAGCATTATTAACTAATGGTATATGTATTGTATACATGTCTGATAGTGGGGAAGCTGAACAGTAGCATTATTAACTAATGGTATATGTATTTTATACATGTCTGATAGTGGGGGAGCTGAATAGTAGCATTATTAACTAATGGTATATGTATTTTATACAAGTATGATAGTGGGGAAGCTAAATAGTAGCACTATTAACTAATGGTATATGTATTTTATACAAGTCTGGTAGTGGGGAAGCTGAATAGTAGCATTATTAACTAATGGTATATGTATTTTATACAAGTCTGATAGTGGGGAAGTTGAATAGTAGCATTATTAACTAATGGTATATGTATTTTATACAAGTCTGATAGTGGGGAAGAAGAAATGAAGAGTGAAACAAGAAGTTGCAGGACAGCAGGAGATTCAGTGATGATGGATTCTGATAGCTGGAGGAGGGTAAAAAAGGTGACAAGTATTTTCTATACAAGAAGAGAAGTAGGTTGCCCTGGTATTTTCTGTGGAATGTAGAGAATACAGTGGTATTAAAGGCTAGAGTATGAAGAAATAGTCAAAATAGGAAGATATGAGAGTTTAATTGGGAAAAGAAAAAGATACAAGGCAAAATAGATAGGTGCTATTTGGGAGGGTTGTGCTTATATATGGATTTGGTGCAAAGCAGTATGGGAGGGGTAAAGATAGTTGGGAATTGTGTTAAAATTAATAGAGATAGGGAAGAAGGAGCTGAGAAGCAGAAGTATATCTATAAAAGTAGTAAGGTCAGTTGGGGAGGGTTTTGGAGTAAGAGTCACAAGTGAAGTGTGTATGTAGTAAGTATGATTTTAGAGTAAGAGGAGGTGAGTGGGAATTTGTAAGAGAGAGCACTCAATTACCATAAAAAACGCATTTGACAAAGCAATGTGAGAAAAACAGGTTGTCTGTCATTTCCTAAGACTAAATAACTGGCATATGCAATATAGTCTACTAGTCAAGCAACAGAGTACTGTGGTTAACTGAGTAAGAGGTCCTTGGAGTGCATTTACTATTACACAGGGAATTGTGAATCACTGAGCAGGCATATATGTAACTGACTAATGTTAATATGCAACAAGGTTCTTCATGGTAAGTATGTTTACATAAAAGAATGAAAATTCTCAATAACCTTGTAGGTATAAGGACTTGTGTCAGAGGTCCAGGAATATCATGTTATTATAATGCTTATCCCAAAGTTAAAAGGAGAAGTAACTACACCAGTAGATTTAAAGTCCATATATTTAATAAACCTTGATGCAAAAGTATTTACTAATATTTTGGCCAATATACTGTGTACGGCCCTTTTGCACCTGCTACACAAACTGGTGTAATAGGATGTTTAAACATTAGTAAGAACAGGTGCAGCATGAAGAAGACAGGGTAGAAGAAGGGACTGAGCAAGGGAGGGTTTAGATGAAGGTGTCAGAAATGTTTGGTTGTGATAGAGAACACCAAGTTTCTGGTGGGTATTTTTTATACATTGCTAGATGTGAATATCAAATTTTAATTTATCATCAATAATTACACCAAGTAGTTTGGTGTGGGGTTAGGGATAATTGTGTTGTTGAGAGATGTGATAGAGGGTTTGCGTTATGTGAGTGTTTTGTGAAAAAGAGGATGATCTTTTTTTTTTTTTTTTTTTGGATTCAGTATTAGTTGGTTATCAGGGAGGTTTTGACAGAAGACAAGGTTGGATGAGTGAGAGTTAGAAGGTTTGGTATGCTGTGGCCAGAGGAGATGAGAGTGGAGTCATCAACATATTGTAGAAGTGTATAGAGGATAGTAGCAGAGTCACGTTTGTTAGTGAATATGTTAAATAGGAGGTGGCCCAGAATAGATCCTTGAGGAACACCGGTATTTACAGGGAGGAATGGAGAGTGGACATTTTGCCAGTGGATGGATTTCTGCCTTCTGGAGAGGTAGCTAAAGAACCAGTTGATGGAGAAGGTAGAGAGATTAAGGTCACAAAGTTTAGAATGAGAGATAGTATCAAGGCCTTAGAAAGATTGAGAAACAGATAGGAGACAAGCAAGTTGTTGTTATGGGCTTCAGCTATTGTTTGGGTGAAAGAGAGTAATGCAGTGGCAGTGCTATGGTGGGGTCTGAGGCCATGTTGGATAGGGTTAAGGAGGTTGTTGTCAAGAATATGTTTGATTAGCTGACAATGGATGCACTTTTCCAAGATTTTGGATGGGGGGGGCAGGATAGCAATAAGTCTAAAGTTAGAGGGATCAGTAGAATTTCCACCTTTATGGAGAGGGATTGTATAAAAGGATTTCCATATCTCTGTGGCAAGGGCTTCTGAAATGGAATGATTGATAAGAATAGTGACAGGGTAAGGCAATGGATTGTTCAGCTATTTTTAGGAAATGGGAGAGTAGCTTGTCAGCAGAGGGGTAGCGTGGCTTACGTTTATGTAGGAGCAATTTAATAGTGGTGATGGGAACTGGTTGGAAGGAGAGTGTATTGAGAAGAGTTTTGTTCTGGGGTAATAGAGGGGTTGAGTCAGATATATTATTTTGTGTAAGGTTTTGGATCATTTCTATGAAATAATTTTTAAGGAGGGTGGCAGTCAAAGTAGCAGTGTTGTGTGGAAAAAGGTTGGGAGTTAGTAGGGTTACCAGGGTGGAGCAGGTTGTTAATGGTAGTCCAGAATCTTTTGGATTTTTGTGTGGGCTACACTGGTTATAGGAAAAGAATGTTTTCTTATCTTTAATGACTAGTCTTTTGGTCATGTTTCTGAGCTCTTTGAATCTCTGCAGTAAAAAGGGGATTTGTTTTTAACCCAGGCTTTCCAGGTAGCATCTCTATTGTGCATGATTGATCAGGTTTGCTCAGTATGCCAGGGGGCATATTTGGATTTAATTCTGATTTTTCTCGAGGGGGCAATAGAATCAAGTGTTTCTAGGAAAATCTTATTGAAGGATTCTACAGAGTCATTGAGAAGGGGATGGTATAGGAAGTACCAATTAATGCTTGGAGTTAAATTTATCTGGGTCAAAGTGGGTAAGGCTATGACATACTTTATAAATACGACCTTTGGGAGAATGTTTGGTGAATCTGTATAAAGGTTGGGGAGTGGTTGCTAAATGAGTTGTGAATTATGCCAGGGTTGAGGTAGTGTTGAGGAGTTGAGGTGAGCACCCAGTCAAGGATAGGTCCAGATGATGAGTTTTTGTTAGTTCTAGTTGGGGATAGTTATGTGTAGGTGAAATACATGATGGTTGAGACTATGGGTAGGGGGATGAGGGGGACAATTTAGACCAGTCTATGTTGACATCTCCAAGTGTGATGGTTTCATAAGGGTCATGTTGAGTGAGCCAGGAAAGAAAGTTCTCTAGGCGAGGAATGTTGTTGACAGGGAGAATGTATATAGAGATTATGGTAAATCTTTTGTGAGGGTTAAGGTGACAGTTTATAAGAATTTCTTCAAGTGTGAAGCGGGGAACAGAGTGAGTTGAGACAGGC
This sequence comes from Protopterus annectens, assembly GCF_019279795.1. Classification (NCBI taxonomy): domain Eukaryota; kingdom Metazoa; phylum Chordata; order Ceratodontiformes; family Protopteridae; genus Protopterus; species Protopterus annectens. The sequence continues at coordinate 62,054,768 of NC_056735.1, forward strand.
TGATTTGTTTGGAGTAGAGGATAGCATCCCCCCCTCCCTGATTGTTGGGTCTGTCTGAACGAAAGATATTGTAACCAGGAAGTAAGATTTCATAGTTGAGGATGTGGTGTTTAAGCCAGGTTTCTGATAGGGTTAGAATGTCTGGAGATGTGTTAGCTTCATAGATTATTACTAGGCTAGCTGCCTTCATGGACCATTTTTAAGCCTAGCCAGTTACCCTTGGTGAGAATCAAACCCTGCACCTTGTGCTTTTAAGGTAAACACCTTAACCATTACGTCACCCTCCCACCCCTTAAATACAAGAGTTAATTTCTGTTATTTTATTTACAATGCTTTTGATACTTAGAGAGTAAATTGTTAGAGATTTGGATGAGGGAGTGTTGGTTTGATGGGATAGGTGAGAGAGATATGTTAGAGTTATACTATTGTGTGGGGAAGAGGCAGGAGGTCCTGGGTTGGGATGGATGTCCCCATTCAAGAGAAGTGTGTCAATGAATGTGTGAAGATATATATATATATATATGTAGGTTCAGAGTAGTATGATGAGGTTGTCTTGGTTTCAGACTAGCGGAGAGAGAGAGAGAGGAACTAGAACATATGGTAATTTTGAAGGGGTGCAATGGGAAAGAGAAGAAGGTGAGATCAATTGTGGGTGAGGGATAGTGTGAGCATTAAATGAGTAAAGGAGAGTAGGTGATAGTGGTTGGTAGCAGAGTGGTGTATGGTAAGAGGTTATTAGTGAGAGAAAGAAGAGAAAGGTGGCAGAGAGATAGAGGAGGCCACATGATGGGTTGTTGTGAATTCCCTGTGAGCAAAGAGAAGCACATACTGTGATGTCCATGGCTTTAATAACTAAGTGCATGGGGCAGAATAATTAACTTGTGTTGTGCTTAGTGTATAGTACATGCATATGTAACTGCAACATGTAGAAGTGTGCCTACATGCCTACAGCTTGCAGGAAATCTTGCATGTTACTGTAGTCTCAATTATGTTCTAATATGCATATTCCCTGGGCAATATGAAGGGGTAGTGGTCCACACAAACACAGACACACACACTGCACACAGACACACATACACTATACACACACACTATAAAGGCACTGCCCATTGTACAGTTTATTTTTACTGCCACTGATAAGCCCACTGGGCAGCCTGCTGCTGATGCCTGCCATACTGCCTGCTGTCCCGTCCTACAGCCTAGGGGCCATGGACATTACTTTCCACCTGAGCATTTGGTTATTGAACTGGTGGGCATGACACCACATTTTTGGTTTGACCAAGGGTATTTGTCAATTACAACCATATTTCTCTGCAGGTGAATGCCACTTCAGCTATATGTCCCCAACCAATTGTATGACATGTAAATATCTTGCTGCCTAGGTATCTGAACCAAAATGTGATGGGCAGGTAAATGTTCCTATTGAAATGTCTGCTTTATGTGACTTGATGAGAGTGGGAGCATTTCATATGCATCTGACTGCAGCAAGCTGAAAGACAATACTATTGCCATTATTTTCATTTTCATGCAAAAATATCATTAGAGCTGTGCACAGAAGTCCATTATCTTTTGGAGTGGGGCTAGGGATGCAGTCTGTGTGTGAAAACAGGATGGTTACATGATTGCATTCATCAAGGACTTGTTTTGGTGGATAGAAGGATCAGATTGGTGGATTTGTTTCTTGTTTTTGCTTCTGGTGACCATTTGTCATACAGGTATGCTTGCCTATTGCGGCTTTCTTCATATCCTCATGATTGCAATTTTTTTTATATTCGTGTAAGTTGTGGTATGTATGTCATTTATTATGAGTAGCATGTTTCCCTGCCATCTCATGTATTCACCCCATTATTATCATTTTTCCTACACTAGATGACCTTCCTTGCTAAATTATCTGTAATTATTCAACTTTGTCTCCAATGTGTGATGTATTTTTCTATGTGATATTTTGAGTTGTGGTTTGGTCCATTTGAAGATGGCAGATGCTCTCTGGTGGGTGACATTTGTCACAGATTACTTTTTTCATTATTAGAACTTCAGTCCAACTTTATTTATTTAAGTATGCATGTATGTATGTATGTATGCATTATTTTGTCTCCAACTGAGGCCACTGAAAAGGACTGGGGATCAGGGAAAACCATTTGGTGTGGAAGTAGTTGACCCTGTATTTTTGTAAGGGGAGCAGAAATTTATGAGGCAGCTGTACCCACCAGGAAGAAGTACAGAACTAACTCAAAAAACAAGCCATCCTGGTGGAATCACAAACTCAATAGGCTGTATATCAGAAGGAAAAAAATGTGACAAAAATTAGGAGGTGCAGCACCCTGCAAGAAAATAGCAATCAAATCCAAGTAAACAAACAACACAGAGGAGAAATTCTACTGAAGGCAAATTTGAGGTAAGTTTGGCCTCCCAGGCCAAAGACAACCACAAAGGTTTCTGTAGCTATGTCCGCAACCCAAAAGGCATTACACAGTTGTGTGCAAAGCTCATTGCAAAAAGAGCCATCTATACTGAGCCAGAAGATATAGCAAACCTCCTGGCTGATAAATTCAGCTCCAACTTTACCCCTCTCTCCCCCTCAACCTTCTCTCAGGAAATATCATGAAATATAACTCCCCCTACTATCACTAGGGAACAGGTTCTCACTGCTATCTGTAAGAGCAAGAACACTGCATCAGATGGCCCAGACAATATCCCAGGATGCCTTCTAAAATAGCATAAAACATGACTTATCAGGGCCTTTGAATTACTATTAAACTGTAGCCTCCTTTGTGCCTCATGAATGGAGAATGTCACTAGTCATCCCTTTACCCAAAGATGGGCCATCTACAGACCCTGGAAACTAAAGACCCATAAGTCTCACTAGTTTTATATGTAAAGCCATTTAAAGAATTATCATGGAGATGATCAATAGAGAGAAAGTAAACCTCCAGACACTAGATATAACCCAGTTTGTTTTTGTCAAGGGTAGATCATGCCTACTCAACCTGGTGGACTTCTTTGAGAAGGTCACCAAAGCAATGGATGAGGGCAGAATTGTTCACATTGCTTACCTTGACATGGCCAAGGCATTTGATAGAATAACCCACTTGGGCATTTTGGCAAATTCCAGAGTTTTGGTACAAACCTGTATTTGACTCAGTGGATGGCCAACTTGCTAACAAACAGGACCCAAGAAGTTAGAATTGGGGAGTCCACCTCTCAAAGAGGCCATTCACAAGTGGAGTCCCTCTGGGATCAGTCCTTGGACCGCTCCATTTTGGCATTTACTTCTCAGAAGTCAAGGACAATTTCAGTGGTCTCTGGCTGATGTCATTGAATATCACACTGACACAAATGTTCTCCAGCAGGGGCTGATACACACCAACAACTGGTTCCAGAGCCATGGACTAAAGCTAAATGCCAACAAATGCGTAATAGTATCCTTTGGGAACCCGTCCATCCCTGGTAACTATCAAATTGACAGTACACCGCTTAGAGTTGACCCAGTAATCAGGGATGTAAGGACACACATAGATAGTAATCAAGTCTTTGACCATCATTTTTCTACAGTGGTCAGCAAATCATTCTGTGATGTGCAACTTATAAACAAAAGTATGGCATCTAAGTCCAAGGAAGTCATTATTCCACTGTATTCAGCACTCATCAGACCTATCAAATACAATGCTCCCTTTGATATGTACCTAACCAGGCATATACAAAAATTGGAACATCCACAGAGGTTCCTCACTAAAAGACTACAGGGCATGAGTAAAATGTCCTATACAGACTACATCAAGGCACTATCCCTGTATTCTATTTCTTACAGACTTTTGAGGGAAGATCTATGCCTGGCATACAGGGCATTGTCAGACCCCATTCTGACGGGCCTCCTGCATATCCACAAAACAAACAGCACCAGAATTACCCGGTCTAAAGACTTAAACCTTGCCTGTAATATAAATAGGACCTGCTGGAGAAATAGGTATGTATCCCAGAGACTACCCTGTCTATGGAACAGGCTCCCCATCCATGTGAAGCAGAGATCCTCCCTAAACCAATTCAAGTGCAACTTGGACAATTGGATGTGAAACCAGAAATGTATCCCTTGTTTGACACCTATGTCTGTAACGGACACAGGCAACCTGTAAATGGTTTATCTCCCAGGCTGATGCTTACACTTATCAAGGGTATCAGAACTTGTCAGAGATTTGGGATGCATGACTAGGCTTAAAAAGGCCTTGTGGTCATTAGCCTAGTAAACATCTATTTACCTATGATTTTTCTGCTAATGTCTAGCATTTGCAAAACACACACACACACACACACACACACACACACACACACACACACACACACACACACACACTACTATAAAATAATGCCACACAGACTATTGGTTTGTACATTAATGAAAGTTTATTGGAAAAAACACTTGTGCAGACTCTCCTTATGTATTGCAGGAACAGAGACAATACAACGGACCTTTTCTGTATGTCACACCAATAATTCAAACAAATTTTAACACAGTTCAAGGCTTACAACTTCTATCTTTTTGGATTCCAAATGGAAGATTGTTGAATTTCTTCATTAAACCTGGAGTCTGTTCACTTTTGCTGCAGCACACTATCATTTGCTGTTGCTCCAATCAAGGACTCTCCCTGCATTGAGAAGGCAACTTATCATACATGGCCATAAGCCATCCTCTTATACACCATTTTTTTAATTCAAGACCTTTATTATAAAAGCAGAAAGCAGCATTCTATAAGTTACACAGGTTTAAATGTCCTTATTACATTATTACATTTTCAAATGCAACATGTACTCACATTGAGAAAAGGCAACAAACCGTAGGTACAGTTTTCGTTACTATTGTTGTGTAGTATACACTTGTGTTTTCTTTTAACAGTTTTCATTCACTCCAAAATTACATACATTTGATAATTCCTCCCTTCCCTTAAAATGCACTTGTCCACCTGAGTATTGTTCTAACAAAATCCATTTATTTCTAAGAAATGCACTGCTTCACTTTTCTGCCAATCCCACCTCCAGTTCAAATCACCTTTCAGTATTCAAAACTTCCATTATGGGTGGTACAGATTTTGAATTCCATTTTCTAACATTTGCTTTCTTGGAATCCAGTATCATTAAACTCAGTTAGTCTTTGCTACTTCTAGGCAATTAAGATCCTTTACACAGCTCAGGAAAAAAATTCTTTAAATCATTGCCTAGGTGTGTCAATGATGCAACATGTAGCACATGTGACTTTATTGCTGGAAGACCAGATTCCTACTCTGGGGGATTGGATCACTGGCAATGCAGTGCAACATTAGGAGGTACTACACTACTGTGTGGGTTATCCTGTGGATGAGATGTTAAATCGAAGTCCATCTGCTTCAGTTGGTGGTGGCTTTACTTGTTGTAAAAGATCTCAGTGCACTTATCAAACAGAGTAGGGGAAGTTCCCTGAGGACATGGCCAAATTTCCCCTAGTAGTAGAAATACCACTTTATAATTGCATTGAGAAGAGCCCACTAGTCTAGTGTCTAGTGAGATTAGCTAGTCAACAAAGGGTAAATAAATAAACAAAGATGTATGGGTATGGGATGTGATATAAAACAAGCAGGGTACACTTAGCTGGGGATAGGGTGGGGTATGAACATCATTGTTCTGACTGCTGCCCCAACCCAGAAGGACATTACAGGGATTCATTACACATGATGGCTCAAGACGGCCAGTGGTTGGGGACATGCACACCCTGGAAGCCCAGTGATAAGGGCCAGCTGGGTGAGTAAGTCTGCTATGTACTCCAGCAGGCTCCTCAATCAGGCCACAGATTGACCCACTTCTACCTCTCTGTGGCAGCCTCTACCACCTACTCCAAATTAAACTGGGCCACCAAAGGTGGTATAAGGGTATTGGGTTGTACCCTAATATTTTCCAGTGTGTTTAGGAATGTGGAGTGGGAGTCTTGGGACATGGTGAGGGATCTATAGCAGGCTACAAACTGGACTTCAGTTTTACCCAGTGTTAGTTGTACCTGAAGTATCTCTGATGCGTTAAGTTGGGCTATGAGTCTGGAGGTGTGCATATCCTTTATGAATATGGATACACCACCACCTTTAGTGCTTAGGTCCAGGTTTAGGGGCCGAAAGGTGTGATGTGAATTATAGCCTAGTAGTGCTGGGGTGCTGTCCCTAGCCTTGAACCAGGTCTCAGTCACTGCACAGATGTCGATGTTCTCCATTGTAAGGAGTGCTTCGATAGAGAATTAGACTTCTAGCGTTGACTAGCATAACCCTCAGATTGTGCTTGCTTGTAGCGGTTATGGTGGTAATTTTGCCTTTAGGACATTGCTTAAAAAAGGCACTATAGAGGTGGCAAGAGCCTTGGCCAGTATCCAGAATCCCTGGGGTGACAGGTGCAGGCCATCTCTGGTGAAGCATCAAGTTCTGTCAATCATGTCATCCCAGGCAGACAGATACTGAATCCCCTTAGAATGACACCAGAAACTTAGCCAATTGTTGAAGTCAATCATTTTCTGCTTGTACTGTGGTATCATTCTGTGTGATGGTAGGATGCTACTCAGAGCTAGGGTGATACCTGCCTGGGCTACAAAATCAGAGAACTCCTCTATGTCTCTTTTCATGTTGTCCAGGGAGGTATGTCTCACATCATTTACACCACCATGGACAATGACAGAGTCATATTTGTACCTGTTGTTGAGTGACCTAAGTACATGCATTATGTGGTGGATCCTAGCACCCAACAGGCAGCTGACTGTAACTTTCTCCTTATTCATCCTAGTGAGTGGGACAGCAGTATGCCTTACTATTGAGTCACCTATGACTAGTGTATTGGTTAAGTTGTTTTGCCTTATGGGCTTTGGTTGAGTGGCACACTTTAATGTGAGCTATGTGTCTCATGGTTTGTGCTGGGATGTGGTGGTTGTTTGCGTTTCTACCTCGGAGGTCTCTGTTGTTTGGGCAGATTAGGTGGATTGTAATGACAGAAATTTGACTGGATTTTTATGGTTAAAATTTTCTGAAATGCGCATTTTTTTCATTATTGTATCATACATTTTGTTTCATTGCTTACTAGAAAAACATGCAAAACTACAAATTTATAACACATTCTAACAAGTGGTGCTGTATTATACATAGAATTTAATTTAATACAATCAGGAAGGTGAATCAAAGAACCCATATGTGTATGCATGTCCTAAAAATGTGAGCAAGGAGCCTATGTTCTGTAAATTTTATTTCTTTGGCATTTGTTGACCAGAGTAGCCTGACTGAGCTATTGCCCTTTTTCAGCAGAGGTACAAGGAGAAAAGCTCCACAATTATACATAGTAAAATGAGAATGTTACAGTAAGTAGAATAGGTCAATATGAGGCTACTGAGACTAACGAGTCTGTGTTTACTAAGGTCTATGGGTGGGCTATCCTTGTGTAACAACATTACAATGACTGTTTTCCATGCTGACCAATATTGCATCACCTTGAAATGATGCCAGAAACTAAGCCAATTAAAGTCAGTCATCTTTTCTTCATATTGTGGATTCATCCTTGGAGAAGGTCAAATGCTGCTTAATGCAAAACTCATGGCAGCCTGAGACACAGATTCTGAGAGGTCCGCAATGTTCCACTTCACATTGTCTAGGGAGGTACATCTCAGGTCATTTACACATACATGGACTATAACTGAGTCATACTGGTGAGATGGACATCAGTGTATGTGCTGTGACATGCTGTTTAGGGTTAGACGTATAGGCAACCTGAGATGTGGCTGTATGGGCTGATGTGAGTGTTGTTTTGAAAGCGTGAATTCAGGGTTGTTGAGGAGTTAGTTATGTGGACTTCACCAAGGAGGTCTTTGGGGTTTAATTAGGTAGGTTACATTTTTTGGTATGTAGTTTCACACCAAGATTTTGACACCAGTTATTTATTTGCGACAAACTTCCCTGCAGGATGGATGGCCAAGTCATTAGAGGATTCAGTAACTGCATCTAGCTTGCAGTCATCTGCAAAGTAGAGGTCATCATCCACTTTTATCATTACTATTATTATTATTATTATTATTATTATTATTATTACTACTACTACTACTATTATTATTATTATTACTATTATTACTATTATTATTATTATTATTATTAGTCAGTATTACTTGTAATCATCCACTATCCTCAATCATTATTTGCTATTAGAAGGGACTTCAGATGGTGTATTATTAGATGTGAGGATTTTAAATGTTGTTTTTCATGAGGGAGAGCTCTGGGTAAAACAGCATTATTTTGCCAGGGGGGACTGAGCATAACTTGAGAGTTACAAAGCCATGTTTCAGTATCTGTTACAGCTTCCTGAGTATTTTTTTTTTTTTTTTGAGATGTGCCAAGTTAACTGATACATGTATCAGTGTGGAGTCATCAGCATATTGTATTAAAGAAGCCTGTTTTGTGGATCAGTGGAGGGTGCTGGAGTGTTAAAGAGGAGGAGACCTTGTGGTACACTGGTGGTGACTGTGAGATATGGAGAGAGGGTACAGTGTCATTTTACTGACTGGTTATTACAGGTATGTGTAACTTTTTACTGTAGAGAGATTGTGAAACTGTGACAAATCACTTATTTCAGCTCATATAGTGTTGACACATGTTGGGCAAGTAGCTTTTGAACCATCAAAGGGTGCTCTGCAATAGACCTAATGGGGACATTTGAAGTAGAAGTTTGCTGTGACAAATTGTATTGAAGGGTATAGACAGATATAAAAATAAAGGAAGACTAGTTTGAAATTATCTCTTTCTTTATTAACAGTATCTATAAGGATTAGAAGTGCAGTGTTAGTACTTTGGGGGGAAGGAAGCCCTGTTTTCAGGTATTTCAGAGACGGTGGGTTTAGCATGATGGTTAAGGTGTTCACCTCATAAACACAGAATACATAGTTTTATTCTGACTTCAGGACAATTAGCCTACTATTCTCTGATAAACCTAAGATCAATGTAGGTATAAGGTTAGTGATGTCTGTTGAATTTACTACTTTGTGTAGCTTGATAATGTGTGATTGTTGCCAAAGAAAGGGAGCATGGGATGTCAAGACTGACCCATTTATAAGGATTGAGAGAATGGCTACTATTCTAAGGTACTCATTTAGAAGGTCATCAGCTAAAGCTGAGCATGGTTTGAGTTTGAGTTGTTTTATATAGAATAAGGGAAATGGTTTGATGGTGAAAGTGGACATAGTGACATATGGCTGCTGGGCATGGTTGGGACTAGATGTGGGAATCCTTGGTTAAGAACACTACTACCTATGAAATAAGAGATTCATTCTATTGCAGGTTTGAGTGACTAATTTTTGGGGGGGGACTAGGGTTGAGTTTTTGACCAGGGTGCAAGATTCCTTTAATAGATGACTGGAATCTTTTAGGGTTGTGTTAGCTATTGTTCAGAGTGTTGTTGTAGTATAGTTTTTTGGCTTCATTTATTTGCTTTTTATTACAGAAGTGGAGCATTTTGATGTTTGAGATATTGTGATGTATTGTATTTGTACCATTTTTTCTACACTATTTCTTTACCCTGCTTTAGCCTTATACTCTTTTGGATAGCCAAACTGCATTATGTACCAAGTAAGGAAGTAGGGAAGAAACTATGGGGTGATGGGGTAATGGAGGATGGTTCGATTTATAGTTGCTGGTAATAGGTATACTTATAGAAATTTTAGTATTTTTAATTTTAGCAGTGTAGATATAACCCCACATACTTTGAACTGTTTAGTAAAGGGTTTAAATTTATTCCCAGTTATAATAGTCAGATTACTAATGTGTTAATAGACCTTAATCTCTTAAGGCAGAAAATGTTTTGAACTCCTGTTCCAAATTAATGGTTGGATGGATAAAATATACAGTTTAAGGAAAAAAGTACTATGAACCCGCCCTTACATGCCCAGTTAAAGAATTTTGAGGCACAGCTCGAGAGGGAAATAAAGGAGGGTCTAAGTAACAGATGGGTGGAATTTAATCTTTCTAGAGATGAAAAAATTATTAAATGATGAACTCAGACAAAATGAATATTTTAGTATTATGAAGCTGGACAAAGGGGGGAGGAGTAGTGATTATGGATAGTACATTATACTCAGGCAAAATGTTAGAATTATTAAATGACACTACCAAATATTTGAGGGTGTCGAGGAGTGATATAAACTTAGCATAGATGAATATATTTTATTTTGAGGGAGAGGGTGGAAGAGGATTTGAAAAATCAGTACCTTTATAAATATTTGTGGACAGAAAAACCCAGGAAACCATCAATATTTGGGATCCCAAAGGTCCACAAAAATCAGAATGACCCCCCTTGAGGCCTATTGTGGTTGCCAATGGCTCTAAAACATACCCATTGGCAAAGTTTGAGGGTGCCAGATTGAAAAAGTTTGGGCCCAACAAAGGGGTATACTAAAAGACTCATGGAATTTCCTATGTAGTATTGACAATGGGCTGTACAAAGAAGACCTGGTGTTTATAACTTTGGACATTCAGGATTTATTCACTGTAATACCTCACAAGTTAGAACTTGAATGGTTTGAGGGGCCATTTGTGAGTGGGCAGACTTTGGCAGTAAAGACCTCCAAGTTTGTATGGACCTCATGGAGTTGGATCTGGACAATAACTTTCTCTTCTTTGAAGGAGAATTTTTAAGCAGACTAGAGGAGTAGCTATGGGGGCATGGTGCACCCCCTTTTGTCAGTTTTGTAGGAGAAGTACCTGGTCCATTCCAGCTATGCGAATATTGCAACTTTTATTGGCGTTACCTGGATGCAGTGTATCTTTTGGACAGGGCCTGAGACAGTGTTGACAGAATGTATAGCTTACATTAACAGCACCACAGACTTTTGAGGTTTACCCGTTGTATTAGATGGGATAAAATACAATATTTGGATAATACTATCTACAAAGTAGTGGAAGACGGGAAGTTTAAATCTACCATACACAGTAAGGACACTTTCTCTAATGCCTATTTATATTCACTAGCCTACACCCTTTTAGTCAAAAAAGAAGTATTCTGAAAGCTGTAGAAAATCTTCATGTGGCAAGTGATCACATGCTTCCTGTTTCACCTGTTTCTCATTAATTTGTTAGACTCATTGTTACATCATGCTGTGACATTACCACTATAGGATCTTCTACACTAAATCCTTCACTTCTCATGTAATCCATAACTTTAGTTTCTCTTTCTTAAATTTCCCCATTACTAATCATCTTTTCTACTTTCCCATTTTGTTTTCTTATTTTTTTGTATTGTGAAATTTTGTACAGCCATATGCCTTTGCCTGTATTTTTTTTGCAACTATCTTTATAGGATCATAGAACTTTAACTAGGCTCTTGGTCCTGAGGCCCTTATAAGCCTAGCCAAGAGTTTAACCCATGTTTAGACAAGTCAGTACCCAAAGCCCCTGTCCAGCAGGAACACAGGTGTAATCCCAGGGGTGTATTTTCTGTTTCCCATCCAGTTTTCCAAATTGCACTTAAAAAGGGATAATGAGGTACTCTGCTTGATGTAGAGAAGGAGTGTGTTCCACAGATGGGAGAGTCTCTGGGACATTAATCTGTCCTGCCAACAAGTCCTACTGATATCACAGACTAGTTTGAGGTCACTTGTATGGGTTGAGTTGAGCTTGACTTGTGGATATGCAGCAGTCCCATCAAGGCAGGGTCTGAGATTGCTTTATATGCCAGACAGAGGTCGCCCCTGAGGAGTCTGTATTAAACTGAGTAGAGGGACAGGGCTTTTAGCCTATTTGTGTAGAGTAGATGTTTGAGGCCCTGGATTCTCCTGGTGAGGAACCTCTGTGGTATTTCCAGCTGCTGCATGTGCTTTGCGAGGTACATGCAGAAGGGGGCATTGTGCTCAATAATTGGCCTTATAAGGGAAGAATACAGGGATGTTATGATCTCTTTGTCCCTGGATGAGATACACTTACTTATGAGGTGGGCCATGTAGAAAGCTTTCCGTACAACAAAAGCAACATGATGGTCAAAAGTCAGGTTGCTATCAACCTAGGTGCCCAAATCCATTACTACTGATTGTGCAATTAAAGCATTGTTATTAATGTGATAATATGTGGGGACGTCACTCTCCCTAAAGGGGATGATCAGCTTTTTTTGGCATTCAGCATGAAGCCATGTTTCTGGCACCTGTCATTTGTTTGGATGAGAACCTCTTTTAACTTGGAATTATGGACAAAGGAAAAATAATTAGGGAAATATTGCATATTAGGTACTGTTATTGGGTGCTATTAACTCAAAATAATTTGCAAATTCAGGAGGGTGAAACAAAAGTTTGAGAAAAAATTAGATGTGCTGCCCTGAATTTGGGAGATCTGAGAGGTGGTGCATGTCTGCATGTTTATTGAGTCTTTATGATTTATGAGTGAAAATTAATTACTTTTTGGTTTCAACAAATTAAATACATACATACATACGTAAGTACATACATACATACAGACAGACACACACACACACACACACACACACACACACACACACACACACACACACACACACACAAAATATTTAGCAGTAAGGCTTCAAAAACAGGATGGTGGAGGCTTACTAATGGTATTCAGTATCTTCACAGAAACCCAGCTGTGATTCCCCACTGCTAGCACTCTTTTAGTGTTGTAAATAGTAGTTATGGTAGATAAAAGCTAAAATGGTGTGCTAATAGCTTGTGTTTGTAATGCACAGGGACCAGTTTGCACACATTTAAAGATCACCACTTGTGAATATTCTTCTTTGTCATTTAATGCAATTACTTACTAAAACTGAGGTGTATGTTGAGACAAATTTGTGTATGAATATGTTTTGTGAGTAAATGACTGATTTTTAGTATATAAGTCTTTGCATAATTTCTAAATACTGATGTAATAAAAGTTGCTTCAGGCTTCAGTCTTATGGAGAATGTGAATGATTTGGGCATAACTATGAACTGCCCATATTTTTGCAGCATGTCCATATATCTGACTCATATTTTTGGTTTGTTCATAAAATTTGTGGTTTTCGGGCAAATCAATGAGGACTGAAGTCATTAATTAATGATATACATTTGAGTTCCTTGACTTCATATCCTTCATAAAATGCTAAAATAACGAAGGGACAAGGGCTCAAAACAATAGGTATACAATTTAAATATTGCTCTGACAATTTTAGAAAGTTACGACACTAACATATATTTGCAGTATCTACCTAAAATGGCTATTCTATAAGTATGAAAGGAAGCTTGTAAGCAATACTCATTACTGTAATGTTACAATTAGTGCTACATTAAATTCCATGTCATATGATACAAATTTCCTACAAAGATATTCAGCATTAGTTTTGAAACCACCGCATGTAAAGACGTCAGGGATCAGTCTTGGGACCACTGCTGTTTGAGATATACTTCTCCGAGGTACAAGCCAAAACCAGAGGTATATGGCTGACCAGTTTTGCAAATGGCTGCAAGCTGGGCACTGTCATCAACTCCCCTAGTGATGTAGGCATACTACAAGAGGGTCTCACCAAGACAGATGATTGGTGCCACAAACACGGCCTCAAACTTAACACCAAAAATGCATCATCCTCCCTTGTGGGGAGAGTGACATCTCCACAAATTTTCACAGTAATAACTTCCTAAGCACTGAAGCAATTGTGAAGGACCTGGGCACCCAAATTGACAGCAATCTAACTTTTGAACACAATGTTGCCTCCATTGTACAGAGAGCTTTCTACGTGGCTGACCTCATTAGTAAGGGTATTTCTTTCAGGAATAAGGAATTCATAACTTCCCTGTATTCCTCCCTTATCAGGCCCATCACGGAGTAGAATGCCCTGTGGGGAATGTAACTCATGAAGTACCTGCAGCAGCTGGAGAGACCACAGAGGTCCCTGACCAGAAGAATACAGGGCTTCAAAAATTTATCCTACAGGGATAAGCTAAAAGCCCTGTCCCTCTTCTCCATCACATACAGACTCCTCAGAGGTGATCTATGTCTAGCATACAGAGCAATCTCGGACTCCACCTTGATGAAATTGCTGCATATCCACAGCCAAATTCCACTCATGTGACCAGCATGCAAAACCTCAGCATGGTCTGCAACATCAATAAGACTTGCTGGCACGACAGATTTGTCTTCCAGAGACTCCCTCATCTGTGGAATAGACTCCCTCTCCATGTCAAGCAGAGTACTTTAGTATCCCATTTTAAGACGAACATGGATGACTGGAATGGGAAATAGAAAATTACACCCCTGGGATTCCACATGTGTCCCTGCTAGACAGGACCATCAGGTGCAGACTTGTGGGCACATGGGCTAATTTATTGGCTAGGCTTATAAAGGCCTCAGGGCGAGTAGACTAGTAACTTGATACGATCCTATCATTCCACTGTAACGGATTGTGATTATATTACTTTAGGTGCTAGCCACAGAGCTGAGAATTTTTATTTTTTATTTATTTATTTTACATTTGTTGACCAGGATAGTCCGACTGGATACATGTCCATTTTCAGCGGAGGCCTGGGAAGAAAAGCTCCAACGGATGTAACATACACATTTAACACAATTTACAGATAAAACAAGAGTCATAATAACATTGTACAAACAAAACACACTTTACAGTCACAGTTAAATGTATACAGTCTAACAAACTTCTGATCTGGCTTAACAAATAACAAGTTATTAGGGTTCCATTTACAAACACAGTATAAGTACCCTAATATGAATAACGATTTTGTCTGGCTTGGAGCAGGGACGTATCCAGTGAGACTTGAAATACTCATTGAGATTTTTTTTGAAAGGAGATAGGGTGGTATCTAGGGTAAAGTTAGCAGGAAGTGAGTTCCAAATTTTGCCAACAGAGTTGGCGAACAGGGAGTCACCTGCTGTATTATTGGATTTGATGGTTTGCACTACCAGTTTATTAGATGAGCAGAGTGATCTGGAGTTGGAGTGAAGTTGGATGATGTTTTTCAGTGCAGGTGTATTTTCTGGTTGGTTGAGTGCTTTGTGAGCCACAATAAGTTGATTATACTGAATCTGCCTGGGTAGCTCTAGCCTTCCGAGATATTTTAGATTTTTATAATGATGTGTTCTGTAAGGGAGACCAGTGGCAAATCTAGCAATGTTATTATAGCAGCTTGAGAGTTTAAGATCAGTTTTATTTAGGTTGGCAAGTAAAGGGGAAGCATAGAAGAGGGTAGATAGTACATGGGAGTGGGCAATGGCAGTCCAAGCAGGTGGGGTAAGGAATAGCTTTAGCCTATATAGTGAGCCCATTGTTCTGTTAATGATTTTGATAGTTTTGTTGTTGTGCACATTGAACTTAAGATTATCTACAATAAATCCTAGGAGTTTTGTATGGGCATCTGGTGAGATTATGGTACCATTATTGGACTTAATGGAGAGTGTTAGCACCATGGATCTTTGGGTGTGGGAGAAAAGTAGGAGCTTTGTTTTGTTAGGATTTAGAATCAGACAGCGAGAGGCAAGTCAGTTCTATACTAGGTTAAAAGTACTTTGAGTTATTGTTAGCAGCTTTGTTTGTGAGGTGCCAGTACAGATCAACGTTGAGTCGTCTGCATACAGTGTGGAGGTCATTAATAAAAATAGAAAACAGAAGTGGACCCAGAATAGACCCTGGGGGATACCTAGGGTGTTAGGTAGGAGGTTTGAGAGGTTGTTCTGCCATAAGACAGATTGTTGTCTATTGTACAGGTAGGATTCAAACCACTGGAGAGAGTGATTGCATAGAGACATTGTTGCCAGGGTGTTAATGAGAAGATGGTGGT
>NC_056735.1:62071063-62086474 GCF_019279795.1 Protopterus annectens
ATAATGGGGTATTACCATCACCACTAGATAGTGCATATCAGTGAAGCACATAATGGGGGGTATAATGGGGGGTATTATCATCATCACTACATGATGAGGTCATCTGCTACACATGATGGGGATGTTATCATCACTGCATGATGAGGTCTGATAGGTGACATTTAATGGGGAGGGTTTCATCACCACCTGAACATGCACATCATTGTGACACATAATGTAGGGTATTGGACAGTTAACTTTTCAACCACAGAAGGGTGGGCTGAGAGTGCCAATTTACTGACTGATACCTCTTGGACAGGTAGCTTTTGAACCACAGAAGGGTGGGCTGAGAGTGCCAATTTACTGACTGATACCTCTTGGACAGGTAGCTTTTGAACCACAGAAGTGTGGGCTGAGAGTGCCAATTTACTGACTGATACCTATTGGACAGGAAGTTTTGAACCACAGAAAGGTGGGCTGAGACAAACCTAGTGAGGACATTTGAAGTAAAAGTTTGCTGTGACAATCTGTCAAAGAATTTAGTCAAGTCTAGAAATAATGTAGAAACTAGTTTGCCATTATCTCTAGCTTTACTGGCAGCATATAGGTTAGAAGGGCAGTGCTAGTACTATGGGATGGATGGTAGCCATGCTGTGTAGGGGATAGGAATTGTTCCTGCAGGACCAATTGGTTTTGAATACATTTTTCAAGTATAAGGAAAATAGCAGACCTCTCCCTTGAAGTTGACCAACGACCAGAGTTCAAAAGATAATACGATAAAAAAGTGCAGGTCAACACCACGATAAATAAAACGAACCTTTATTAACAAAATGAGCGCTTTCGCGTGCTTGCAACTGCACGCTTCTTCAGATGAATGTAAAACTATAGTGAAACCATTCACTATATATACAAGAGAATACAATTACTAAATGTAATAATTAGTCTAATTATTCAATTAAATTATCTGAAATACAAATCCGCTTAAAGCGGCAGAACAAGTATGGCAGAAATACAATATAGCAGTCATATCTTGTCACAAATCATTGTATTTATCAGATCTATTACTCGACTACCACTATAATAATCCAAGCAACAGCCCATAATAGTGCTGTTCAATTCATGTTAAAACTTCTAACTGCCTAAATACCTATATTCAGTGAATTATGCGCTATCATAAATACAGCAACCACATGTAACATATCTAAAAATAAATGAATAAGTTTGCAGCAATATTGAGAAAGACTATATGATGTTATTGATTTCTAATACATAGATTTTTAATTTTTAATTATTAATTATTAAAAACAACAAATATGTACATAATATTTACTCCGATTATATTAATAAATAAATATATGTATATTAATGAATGCATGTCTATTGTTTAATAAATAAACTAATCAATAAATATATATTATAATAAAAAAATTTTTAAAAACACATATAAATATGCATATAAAATTCATCAATCAAGTATACTGAATGTATAATTACTAATACACATGATATACAACATCCTATAAATATCATTATCGAATTTCACTAACTGATGTCAATATAATTAAATAGTCACAAATATATCAATGGAGTGTGACTATAAATCTATATATGAAAGTATATCAAATGCGTATATATATATATGGATATATATAAAAAGTGTATATGAAGAGTCTGAAATATAATATTTATAAATATAAAAAATGTATACAAATATTCATAGTACCATGTAGGTGCTTTATATATACATATAATTTTTTAGGATATTTAATATTCTGACAAGAATAACAGTCAGTATAAAAAAGTATTTTATATAACAATAACAATATAAATAACAAGATAAAGAAAAATCATTATAGTTAATGGTATTCATTTGAAATTAATGCTATATAAGAATATATGTATATATACAAATATGTATGTATATACAAGTAAGTATATTATTCTAAATCTTATTCATTGTTTACTACATATTATCCCTGTTATTTTCAATAAACATAAACCATTCTGTCAGGTGATGTCTACTTTAAATAGACAGGGGATGGATATTATCCTACTAATTGTATATTGTATATTATTCAAAAATTATTCACATATAACAATATATTCATAAAATTAGTGGTATTTTCGCTTCTTTAAATTTGACCTAATACTAATATAACTATTCAGGCCAGGATGTTGCTGCACCCGAAATCTAAAGATCCAATCTAATTCTAGATTTTCTAGGTCATTGAAGTTATCGCCTCTTCTCCTGTTTATCGGTCTTTTTTGTACCACCCTAAAGACAAATTTATGTTTAGGGAATTCCATAATATGTTTCGAAAGTGCATTTTTCGGATCTGTTTTCTTTATAGCATATAGGTGCTCCTGTATCCTGTCTTTTAATTTCCTTGTTGTCATACCAATATAGAAGGCAGGACACAACTCACATGTAGCCAAGTATATCACATTATTGTCTTCACAATTAGCAGAGCATTTAAATTCAAATACAAATAGTAATTCAGGGTGTACAAAATCTTTACTTGTTGAAATCCATTGACAGGAACTGCATTTTCCACAAGGGTAAGTACCTGTATATCCCCTGTGATGCGTCATGTCATTTAGTTTCTCATTACATAATATTCTTTTTAAATTCTTCATATTTTTGTAGGTGAAGGTGGGTCTTTCACCTACTATTCTTTTGATTTCATCATTGGTAGTCAATATAGACCAATGCTTGCTAATAATATTCGTTAAATATTTGTTATCGCTAGTGTAACTAATTATGCACCTAACCTGTTTGAAGTCTTGTTGTCCATATTGTTGTCCTTCTAATTTGGGTCTATAGAATATTTTTGACACTTGCCTAGATCCATTAATAAAATTCTCTTTTATAGTAGCCACAATTTCTGGATTATACCCTCGGTCTATGAATAATTGTTCTAATTTATTAAATTCATCATTGCGTTCACTTTCATTCTGACATATCCTGTATAACCTAGTATATTGTCCTTTCACAATATTATTAAAAACAAACCTGGGATGCATACTCTCATGTTGTAATAATGTATTTTTCCAACATTTTTTCCTATAAAGGGATGATATTAATTTTCCTTTACCATCTTTTTTAATATTTAGATCTAGAAAATTAATATTAGAATATGAGTATTCAATTGAAAATCTTAAAAAATCTGTTGTTTTTTCTAGATCATTAATAAATGTTTTTAATTCTATTGGACTTCCATCCCATACTAGCAGTATGTCATCCACAAGCCTATAATAAGCAATCACCTTACAATAATCAGGATGTGTGAACAAATTAGTACTTTCCCATTTATAAACAGCCAAATTCGCATAAGTATTGGCGCAGGGGGTGCCCATGGCCACCCCCCACTGTTGAATATAAAATTGGCTGTTAAACATCATTACATTATTCGTAAGGACTATTTCAAGTAAAGCATTTAATAAAATCTGTTCATGATTATTATAGGAAGAAATTCTATTCAATAAAAATCTTACTGCTTCAAGTCCATAGGTATTAGGTATTGCCGTAAATAGACTTTGAACGTCTAAAGTAACCAATAAATGTTTTTCCAGAATCTTTTCTGGTAAATTACTAAGATTATTAAGTAGCTGATAAGAATCCTTTAGAATGGTCGGAATTCCACTAACCAGTGGTTTTAACTTTCTTTCAATAAAAATAGAGATGTTTTCTGTAACCCATTGATGTCCAACTACTATAGGGTGTAATGGTGGTGGTAAGATGCCTTTGTGCATCTTGGGTAGTCCCTTAATATATGGTATAGTTGGATGTTCAATAAACAAAAACATATAAAAATCATAACTAATTTGTCTGGTTAATAATAGGTCATAAATATTTTGATGAACCTCACATATTAACTTATCTACCATTTTCATATCTATTTTCTTGTAGGTGTTATCATCTTGTAATAATAATCCCATATAATATAGATAATCTTTTGAGTTCATAATGACAATCCCCCCCCCCCTTATCAGCCGGTCTTATCACAATTTCTGAATTATTGGCTAAAGTATTCATTGCAGCTCTTTCATCATTAGATACATTATGGAATAGTGACAAAGATCCTTTTTTATATTCAGAATAATGTTTATATAAATCATTCTCACATGCCTTTAAAAAACAATCTAAACAAGGATGCAATACAGGTGTGAATGCACTTTTTCTTTTAAAACATTCAAAACCATTCTGTGTGTGGCTAGCATCATTAACTTTCTGTGATGTGAGGTTAAAAAACATTTTTAAAGCAATATTGCGTACAAACATTCGTAACTCAATTAATATATTAGATATGTTTCCAGTTTGTGCTGGTATAAAGCTTAATCCCTTTTCTAGTAATTTATAGTCCGTTTCAGTTAACGTGAAATCAGATATATTAAAAACTAAACTATTCAGTCTCTTTGTCGACCCCTTTTGTTCAAGGGTTCTTCTGATGGTCTCCTTTTTCTTCTTCCTTGGCTCGTTGATCTTCCTCTTGTGTCCCTCCTCTGCCGAACCGGAAGCGGTAAAAAAGAGTCTATGTTGGTTTGTTGTAGCTTTGGTTTCGCTCCTAACCCCAGGTTAGAAGCCAAAGCCATTTGGTTAGGAGGCGGTGTACTATTATCATCAAAATGAAATGGTCTGCGACTGCCTGCTGATGTTTCCGTATTGCGGTCATTGGCTGTAGCTGCAGCTGTTAAAGGGGAGATATCCGATATTTCATTTGTATATTGTCTATCATTCACATTCGCCATATTTTTCAAGTATTTTGGTGAGGGGGTGATAAGATTGCTATAGGTCTAAAGTTATTAATGTCTGTTGAATTTCCTCCTCTGTGCAGAAAGGGAATGTGTAGCTTTTATTCCAGATAGAGGGAAAGTGGGATTCCTGGATAGACCTATTTATTATAAGGACTGTAACAGTGTTATTGGCTTCTATTTTTAGCCTATTTAGCCTGCTATTTTAACCTAAAAATCCATCCATGAATAGCAATAGGAAGAAGGAAGGTCATCAGCTGAATAAGAGCATGTTTTAAGTTTGTTTAAGAGTAGTTTTATATAGAGGATATGGTCACAGCTTTGAAGGTGAAAGTGCATGTGGTAATATGTGGCTGTTGGGAAGGGAAGAGATTAGATGTAGAGGGATCCTTAGTTAGAGCTGCTGTACTGCTATAAAATAAGAGTTGAATTGTATTGCAGTTTCATATGGTGAATTATCTGGAGAGGGATTTGAAGTGAATTTTTGGCCAGGATTTAATATTTCTTTAACGGATGTCCACATTTTGTGTGTTGCATTTTAGTATTAGTCAGACAGTTATTATAGTATAATTTTTGTTGTCTTTATTTGCTTTTTTAGTGCGATTGCAAAGCATTCTGAAGTCTTCAGGATATTGGGGTGTTTTATGTAGTTGCCATTCTTTCCATGCTTTTTCTCTATCCTGCATTAACATTCTACTCTTTTTGGATAGCCAAATTGCAGTATTTGTTTTCACACCCTTCTAGGAGATGAAAGGCTTTTTTCAGATATTTAGGAAAGTTGTATTGAATTAATTTACAGCATTGTCTAAGGTGACTATTTTTAGGACATTCTAGTTAACAGATGATAGTGTTGTAATAAACATTTCTGGGTTAAACTTGGAAAAGTTACATGTTGTTTTATATATACATTTGCTGTTTAAATGTTTGTGTGAGATGTCGAGTCTTATAGTTTGGGGTGTTGATCAATTAGAGAGTCTGACAATGTACCTGTAATGGAATATTTGCTGGGGTCTGATACTAGGATCCAGTCTAATAGAGAATTTGGATGTCTTGCTGTAATGTGTGGGGCTTTTGATTATTTGCATAAAACCATAAAAGTTCATGCTAGATGTAGGGGAGTTAAGAGTTTATATCCAACCAATTGACACTCACATCACCTAGTAATATTATTTATTGTGCAAATGTTATGGCTATTCAGTGTAGGATACCTGCAGGATACCTTCCAGTATAGCTGTATTGTCACCAGGATGGATGTAAAGGACAGTGATACATATTTGTTTATAACTGTATATTTTGAGGAAATCAATGAGAAGCTCTGCTGAACTGAATTTTGGTGTTGGCTTGCTGTAATGGGAAATGTGGTAGGTGTTGGGAAATATTAAAGCAATACCACCAGCTTTCTTGTTTATATGGTCATTATGGATTATATTATAGCCAGGAGGTATAACTTCAGAGTCGTTTTTGCTGGGTTTAAGCCAAGTTTCAGTTACAGCGAGAACATCAGGCTTATGTTGGGAAATGCAAACATGCACTTCAGCAGTTTTATTTCTTATACTTCTGATATTAATTGCAACAAAAGTTAGATCACCAGAGTTGGGGATTGGGTGTTCTTGGGTTTCAGAATGGTGTGGGACAGAATTATCATTGTCATTATTGTGATGGGTGGAGTCAGGATTAGGGTGTATATCTCTTCATAGATGGATTTTAATATATTGTGGAGGAATGCATATTTGGTTTCAGAGAGGATTTGTCTACTTAATTTTGTTTTGGTTGAGTTGAAGTGCAACTAGTCAGCCTACATTTGGTATAAAAGTGAGGAGCAATATTAAATAGGTTTGGTCTAATGTGAAGAGAGTGTAAAGAAAAACTACAGATAGGTGCTTGGGACAGAGTTTGTGATATGTTGTGAGATAATATTGATTTATGGTAGGCTGAAAAAATGGCATAGTAGAAAGAGAAGGATAGAGGAGAAGCTGAATAGTAGCATTATTAACTAATGGTATATGTATTTTATACAAGTCTGATAGTGGGGAAGCTGAATAGTAGCATTATTAACTAATGGTATATGTATTTTATACAAGTCTGATAGTGGGGAAGCTGAATAGTAGCATTATTAACTAATGGTATATGTATTTTATACAAGTCTGATAGTGGGGAAGCTGAATAGTAGCATTATTAACTAATGGTATATGTATTTTATACAAGTCTGATAGTGGGGAAGCTGAATAGTAGCATTATTAACTAATGGTATATGTATTTTATACATGTCTGATAGTGGGGAAGCTGAATAGTAGCATTATTAACTAATGGTATATGTATTTTATACAAGTCTGATAGTGGGAAGCTGAATAGTAGCATTATTAACTAATGGTATATGTATTTTATACAAGTCTGATAGTGGGGAAGCTGAATAGTAGCATTATTAACTAATGGTATATGTATTTTATACATGTCTGATAGTGGGGAAGCTGAATAGTAGCATTATTAACTAATGGTATATGTATTTTATACAAGTCTGATAGTGGGGAAGCTGAATAGTAGCATTATTAACTAATGGTATATGTATTTTATACAAGTCTGATAGTGGGGAGCTGAATAGTAGCATTATTAACTAATGGTATATGTATTTTATACATGTCTGATAGTGGGGAAGCTGAATAGTAGCATTATTAACTAATGGTATATGTATTGTATACATGTCTGATAGTGGGGAAGCTGAATAGTAGCATTATTAACTAATGGTATATGTATTTTATACAAGTCTGATAGTGGGGAAGCTGAATAGTAGCATTATTAACTAATGGTATATGTATTTTATACAAGTCTGATAGTGGGGAAGCTGAATAGTAGCATTATTAACTAATGGTATATGTATTTTATACAAGTCTGATAGTGGGGAAGCTGAATAGTAGCATTATTAACTAATGGTATATGTATTTTATACAAGTCTGATAGTGGGGAAGCTGAATAGTAGCATTATTAACTAATGGTATATGTATTTTATACAAGTCTGATAGTGGGAAGCTGAATAGTAGCATTATTAACTAATGGTATATGTATTTTATACAAGTCTGATAGTGGGGAGCTGAATAGTAGCATTATTAACTAATGGTATATGTATTTTATACAAGTCTGATAGTGGGGAAGCTGAATAGTAGCATTATTAACTAATGGTATATGTATTTTATACATGTCTGATAGTGGGGAAGCTGAATAGTAGCATTATTAACTAATGGTATATGTATTTTATACATGTCTGATAGTGGGGAAGCTGAATAGTAGCATTATTAACTAATGGTATATGTATTTTATACAAGTCTGATAGTGGGGAAGCTGAATAGTAGCATTATTAACTAATGGTATATGTATTTTATACAAGTCTGATAGTGGGGAAGCTGAATAGTAGCATTATTAACTAATGGTATATGTATTTTATACAAGTCTGATAGTGGGGAAGCTGAATAGTAGCATTATTAACTAATGGTATATGTATTTTATACAAGTCTGATAGTGGGGAAGCTGAATAGTAGCATTATTAACTAATGGTATATGTATTTTATACAAGTCTGATAGTGGGGAAGCTGAATAGTAGCATTATTAACTAATGGTATATGTATTTTATACAAGTCTGATAGTGGGGAAGCTGAATAGTAGCATTATTAACTAATGGTATATGTATTTTATACAAGTCTGATAGTGGGGAAGCTGAATAGTAGCATTATTAACTAATGGTATATGTATTTTATACAAGTCTGATAGTGGGGAAGCTGAATAGTAGCATTATTAACTAATGGTATATGTATTTTATACAAGTCTGATAGTGGGGAAGCTGAATAGTAGCATTATTAACTAATGGTATATGTATTTTATACAAGTCTGATAGTGGGGAAGCTGAATAGTAGCATTATTAACTAATGGTATATGTATTTTATACAAGTCTGATAGTGGGGAAGCTGAATAGTAGCATTATTAACTAATGGTATATGTATTTTATACAAGTCTGATAGTGGGGAAGCTGAATAGTAGCATTATTAACTAATGGTATATGTATTTTATACAAGTCTGATAGTGGGGAAGCTGAATAGTAGCATTATTAACTAATGGTATATGTATTTTATACAAGTCTGATAGTGGGGAAGCTGAATAGTAGCATTATTAACTAATGGTATATGTATTTTATACAAGTCTGATAGTGGGGAAGCTGAATAGTAGCATTATTAACTAATGGTATATGTATTTTATACAAGTCTGATAGTGGGGAAGCTGAATAGTAGCATTATTAACTAATGGTATATGTATTTTATACAAGTCTGATAGTGGGGAAGCTGAATAGTAGCATTATTAACTAATGGTATATGTATTTTATACAAGTCTGATAGTGGGGAAGCTGAATAGTAGCATTATTAACTAATGGTATATGTATTTTATACAAGTCTGATAGTGGGGAAGCTGAATAGTAGCATTATTAACTAATGGTATATGTATTTTATACAAGTCTGATAGTGGGAAGCTGAATAGTAGCATTATTAACTAATGGTATATGTATTTTATACAAGTCTGATAGTGGGGAAGCTGAATAGTAGCATTATTAACTAATGGTATATGTATTTTATACAAGTCTGATAGTGGGGAAGCTGAATAGTAGCATTATTAACTAATGGTATATGTATTTTATACAAGTCTGATAGTGGGGAAGCTGAATAGTAGCATTATTAACTAATGGTATATGTATTTTATACAAGTCTGATAGTGGGGAAGCTGAATAGTAGCATTATTAACTAATGGTATATGTATTTTATACAAGTCTGATAGTGGGAAGCTGAATAGTAGCATTATTAACTAATGGTATATGTATTTTATACAAGTCTGATAGTGGGGAAGCTGAATAGTAGCATTATTAACTAATGGTATATGTATTTTATACAAGTCTGATAGTGGGGAAGCTGAATAGTAGCATTATTAACTAATGGTATATGTATTTTATACAAGTCTGATAGTGGGGAAGCTGAATAGTAGCATTATTAACTAATGGTATATGTATTTTATACAAGTCTGATAGTGGGGAAGCTGAATAGTAGCATTATTAACTAATGGTATATGTATTTTATACAAGTCTGATAGTGGGGAAGCTGAATAGTAGCATTATTAACTAATGGTATATGTATTTTATACAAGTCTGATAGTGGGGAAGCTGAATAGTAGCATTATTAACTAATGGTATATGTATTTTATACAAGTCTGATAGTGGGGAAGCTGAATAGTAGCATTATTAACTAATGGTATATGTATTTTATACAAGTCTGATAGTGGGGAAGCTGAATAGTAGCATTATTAACTAATGGTATATGTATTTTATACAAGTCTGATAGTGGGGAAGCTGAATAGTAGCATTATTAACTAATGGTATATGTATTTTATACAAGTCTGATAGTGGGGAAGCTGAATAGTAGCATTATTAACTAATGGTATATGTATTTTATACAAGTCTGATAGTGGGGAAGCTGAATAGTAGCATTATTAACTAATGGTATATGTATTTTATACAAGTCTGATAGTGGGAAGCTGAATAGTAGCATTATTAACTAATGGTATATGTATTTTATACAAGTCTGATAGTGGGGAAGCTGAATAGTAGCATTATTAACTAATGGTATATGTATTTTATACAAGTCTGATAGTGGGGAAGCTGAATAGTAGCATTATTAACTAATGGTATATGTATTTTATACAAGTCTGATAGTGGGAAGCTGAATAGTAGCATTATTAACTAATGGTATATGTATTTTATACAAGTCTGATAGTGGGAAGCTGAATAGTAGCATTATTAACTAATGGTATATGTATTTTATACAAGTCTGATAGTGGGGAAGCTGAATAGTAGCATTATTAACTAATGGTATATGTATTTTATACAAGTCTGATAGTGGGAAGCTGAATAGTAGCATTATTAACTAATGGTATATGTATTTTATACAAGTCTGATAGTGGGGAAGCTGAATAGTAGCATTATTAACTAATGGTATATGTATTTTATACAAGTCTGATAGTGGGTGAGCTGAATATTAGCATTATTAACTAATGGTATATGTATTTTATACAAGTCTGATAGTGGGAGAGCTGAATAGTAGCATTATTAACTAATGGTATATGTATTTTATACAAGTCTGATAGGTGGGAAGCTGAATAGTAGCATTATTAACTAATGGTATATGTATTTTATACAAGTCTGATAGTTGGGAAGCTGAATAGTAGCATTATTAACTAATGGTATATGTATTTTATACAAGTCTGATAGTGGGGAAGCTGAATAGTAGCATTATTAACTAATGGTATATGTATTTTATACAAGTCTGATAGTGGGAAGCTGAATAGTAGCATTATTAACTAATGGTATATGTATTTTATACAAGTCTGATAGTGGGAAGCTGAATAGTAGCATTATTAACTAATGGTATATGTATTTTATACAAGTCTGATAGTGGGGAAGCTGAATAGTAGCATTATTAACTAATGGTATATGTATTTTATACAAGTCTGATAGTGGGGAAGCTGAATAGTAGCATTATTAACTAATGGTATATGTATTTTATACAAGTCTGATAGTGGGGAAGCTGAATAGTAGCATTATTAACTAATGGTATATGTATTTTATACAAGTCTGATAGTGGGAAGCTGAATAGTAGCATTATTAACTAATGGTATATGTATTTTATACAAGTCTGATAGTGGGGAAGCTGAATAGTAGCATTATTAACTAATGGTATATGTATTTTGTACAAGTCTGATAGTGGGAAGCTGAATAGTAGCATTATTAACTAATGATATATGTATTTTGTACAAGTCTGATAGTGGGGAAGCTGAATAGTAGCATTATTAACTAATGGTATATGTATTTTGTACAAGTCTGATAGTGGGGAAGCTGAATAGTAGCATTATTAACTAATGGTATATGTATTTTATACAAGTATGATAGTGGGAAGCTGAATAGTAGCATTATTAACTAATGGTATATGTATTTTATACAAGTCTGATAGTGGGGAAGCTGAATAGTAGCATTATTAACTAATGGTATATGTATTTTATACAAGTCTGATAGTGGGGAAGCTGAATAGTAGCATTATTAACTAATGGTATATGTATTTTATACAAGTCTGATAGTGGGAAGCTGAATAGTAGCATTATTAACTAATGGTATATGTATTTTATACAAGTCTGATAGTGGGGAAGCTGAATAGTAGCATTATTAACTAATGGTATATGTATTTTATACAAGTCTGATAGTGGGGAAGCTGAATAGTAGCATTATTAACTAATGGTATATGTATTTTATACAAGTCTGATAGTGGGAAGCTGAATAGTAGCATTATTAACTAATGGTATATGTATTTTATACAAGTCTGATAGTGGGGAAGCTGAATAGTAGCATTATTAACTAATGGTATATGTATTTTATACAAGTCTGATAGTGGGAAGCTGAATAGTAGCATTATTAACTAATGGTATATGTATTTTATACAAGTCTGATAGTGGGACAGCTGAATAGTAGCATTATTAACTAATGGTATATGTATTTTATACAAGTCTGATAGTGGGGAAGCTGAATAGTAGCATTATTAACTAATGGTATATGTATTTTATACAAGTCTGATAGTGGGGAAGCTGAATAGTAGCATTATTAACTAATGGTATATGTATTTTATACAAGTCTGATAGTGGGGAAGCTGAATAGTAGCATTATTAACTAATGGTATATGTATTTTATACAAGTCTGATAGTGGGGAAGCTGAATAGTAGCATTATTAACTAATGGTATATGTATTTTATACAAGTCTGATAGTGGGGAAGCTGAATAGTAGCATTATTAACTAATGGTATATGTATTTTATACAAGTCTGATAGTGGGGAAGCTGAATAGTAGCATTATTAACTAATGGTATATGTATTTTATACAAGTCTGATAGTGGGGAAGCTGAATAGTAGCATTATTAACTAATGGTATATGTATTTTATACAAGTCTGATAGTGGGGAAGCTGAATAGTAGCATTATTAACTAATGGTATATGTATTTTATACAAGTCTGATAGTGGGAAGCTGAATAGTAGCATTATTAACTAATGGTATATGTATTTTATACAAGTCTGATAGTGGGGAAGCTGAATAGTAGCATTATTAACTAATGGTATATGTATTTTATACAAGTCTGATAGTGGGGAAGCTGAATAGTAGCATTATTAACTAATGGTATATGTATTTTATACAAGTCTGATAGTGGGAAGCTGAATAGTAGCATTATTAACTAATGGTATATGTATTTTATACAAGTCTGATAGTGGGGAAGCTGAATAGTAGCATTATTAACTAATGGTATATGTATTTTATACAAGTCTGATAGTGGGGAAGCTGAATAGTAGCATTATTAACTAATGGTATATGTATTTTATACAAGTCTGATAGTGGGGAGCTGAATAGTAGCATTATTAACTAATGGTATATGTATTTTATACAAGTCTGATAGTGGGGAAGCTGAATAGTAGCATTATTAACTAATGGTATATGTATTTTATACAAGTCTGATAGTGGGGAAGCTGAATAGTAGCATTATTAACTAATGGTATATGTATTTTATACAAGTCTGATAGGGGGAGCTGAATAGTAGCATTATTAACTAATGGTATATGTATTTTATACAAGTCTGATAGTGGGGAAGCTGAATAGTAGCATTATTAACTAATGGTATATGTATTTTATACAAGTCTGATAGTGGGAAGCTGAATAGTAGCATTATTAACTAATGGTATATGTATTTTATACAAGTCTGATAGTGGGGAAGCTGAATAGTAGCATTATTAACTAATGGTATATGTATTTTATACAATTCTGATAGTGGAGGAGGGTAAAAAGGTGACAAGTATTTTCTATACAAGAAGAGAAGTAGGTTGCCCTGGTATTTTCTGTGGAATGTAGAGAATACAGTGGTATTAAAGGCTAGAGTATGAAGAAATAGTCAAAATAGGAAGATATGAGAGTTTAATTGGGAAAGAAAAGATACAAGTCAAAATAGATAGGTGCTATTTGGGAGGGTTGTGCTTATATATGGATTTGGTGCAAAGCAGTATGGGGGGGTAAAGATAGTTGGGAATTGTGTTAAAATTAATAGAGATAGGGAAGAAGGAGCTGAGAAGCAGAAGTATATCTATAAAAGTAGTAAGGTCAGTTGGGGAGGGTTTTGGAGTAAGAGTCACAAGTGAAGTGTGTATGTAGTAAGTATGATTTTAGAGTAAGAGGAGGTGAGTGGGAATTTGTAAGAGAGAGCACTCAATTACCATAAAAACGAATTTGACAAAGCAATGTGAGAAAAACAGGTTGTCTGTCATTTCCTAAGACTAAATAACTGGCATATGCAATATAGTCTACTAGTCAAGCAACAGAGTACTGTGGTTAACTGAGTAAGAGGTCCTTGGAGTGCATTTACTATTACACAGGGAATTGTGAATCACTGAGCAGGCATATATGTAACTGACTAATGTTAATATGCAACAAGGTTCTTCATGGTAAGTATGTTTACATAAAAGAATGAAAATTCTCAATAACCTTGTAGGTATAAGGACTTGTGTCAGAGGTCCAGGAATATCATGTTATTATAATGCTTATCCCAAAGTTAAAAGGAGAAGTAACTACACCAGTAGATTTAAAGTCCATATATGTAATAAACCTTGATGCAAAAGTATTTACTAATATTTTGGCCAATATACTGTGTACTGCCCTTTTGCACCTGCTACACAAACTGGTGTAATAGGATGTTTAAACATTAGTAAGAACAGGTGCAGCATGAAGAAGACAGGGTAGAAGAAGGGACTGAGCAAGGGAGGGTTTAGATGAAGGTGTCAGAAATGTTTGGTTGTGATAGAGAACACCAAGTTTCTGGTGGGTATTTTTTATACATTGCTAGATGTGAATATCAAATTTTAATTTATCATCAATAATTACACCAAGTAGTTTGGTGTGGGGTTAGGGATAATTGTGTTGTTGAGAGATGTGATAGAGGGTTTGCATTATGTGAGTGTTTTGTGAAAAAGAGGATGATCTTTTTTTTTTTTTTTTGGATTCAGTATTAGTTGGTTATCAGGGAGGTTTTGACAGAAGACAAGGTTGGATGAGTGGGAGTTAGAAGGTTTGGTATGCTGTGGCCAGAGGAGATGAGAGTGGAGTCATCAACATATTGTAGAAGTGTATAGAGGATAGTAGCAGAGTCACATTTGTTAGTGAATATGTTAAATAGGAGGTGGCCCAGAATAGATCCTTGAGGAACACCGGTATTTACAGGGAGGAATGGAGAGTGGACATTTTGCCAGTGGATGGATTTCTGCCTTCTGGAGAGGTAGCTAAAGAACCAGTTGATGGAGATGGTAGAGAGATTAAGGTCACAAAGTTTAGAATGAGAGATAGTATCGAAGGCCTTAGAAAGATTGAGAAACAGGAGACAAGCAAGTTGTTGTTATGGGCTTCAGCTATTGTTTGGGTGAAAGAGAGTAATGCAGTGGCAGTGCTATGGTGGGGTCTGAGGCCATGTTGATAGGGTTAAGGAGGTTGTTGTCAAGAATATGTTTGATTAGCTGACAATGGATGCACTTTTCCAAGATTTTGGATGGGGGGGCAGGATAGCAATAAGTCTAAAGTTA